>NC_048572.1:5082328-5382328 GCF_013265735.2 Oncorhynchus mykiss
CTCTTCACTGTTGACGTTGAGACTGGACAGAGGAACTCTGCCTAGAAGGCCAGCATCCCGGAGTCACCTCTTCACTGTTGACGTTGAGACTGGACAGAGGAACTCTGCCTAGAAGGCCAGCATCCCGGAGTCGCCTCTTCACTGTTCACGTTGAGACTGGACAGAGGAACTCTGCCTAGAAGGCCAGCATCCCGGAGTCACCTCTTCAGTTGTTGACGTTGAGACTGGACAGAGGAACTCTGCCTAGAAGGCCAGCATCCCGAAGTCGCCTCTTCACTGTTGACGTTGAGACTGGACAGAGGAACTCTGCCTAGAAGGCCAGCATCCCGGAGTCGCCTCTTCACTGTTGATGTTGAGACTGGACAGAGGAACTCTGCCTAGAAGGCTAGCATCCCGGAGTCGCCTCTTCACTGTTGACATTGAGACTGGTGTTTTGCGGGTACTATTTAATGAAGCTGCCAGTTGAGGACTTGTGAGGCGTCTGTTTCTCAAACAAGACAAGACACTAATGTACATGTCCTCTTGCTGGTTAGGGCAGTTTGCGCTGTTCTGTAAAGGGAGTAGTACACAGCGTGGAATAGCCTTAATTTCTCAGAACAAGAATAGACTGATGAGTTTCAGAAGAAAGTCAACAACATACCTACCACTTTGAAGATGCTAAATATTTTTTATTGTGGAACAAACAAGAAATAAGACAAAAAAACAGAACATGAGCGTGCATAACTATTCACCCCCCTCAAAGTCATTACTTTATAGAGCTTTTGCTCTTTTGCAGCAATTACAGCTGCAAGTCTCTTGGGGTATGTCTCTATAAGCTTGGCACATCTAGCCACTGGGATGTTTGCCCATTTTTCAAAGCAAAACCGCTCCAGCTCCTTCAAGTTGGATGGGTTCCGCTGGTCTACAGCAATCTTTAAGTCATACCACAGATTCTCATTTGGATTTAGGTCTGGCCTTTGACTAGGCCATTCCAAGCAATGTAAATGTTTCCCCTTAAACCAATCAAGTGCTGCTTTAGCAGTATGCTTAGGGTCATTGTCTGCTGGAAGGTGAACCTCCGTACCAGTCTCAAATCTCTGGAAGACTGAAACAGGTTTCCCTCAAGAATTTCCCTGTATTTAGCGCCATCCATCATTCCTTCAATTCTGACCAGTTTCCCAGTCCCTGTCGATGAAAAACATATCCACAGCATGATGCTGCCACAGGCTTCATTGTGGGGATGGTGTTCTCGGGATGATGGGAAGTGTTGGGTTTGCACCAGACATAGCGTTTTGCTTGATGGGCAAAAACGTACATTTTAGTCTCATCTGACCAGAGTACCTTCTTCCATATGTTTGGGGAGTCTCCCACATGCCTTTTGGGGAACACCAAATGTGTTTGCTTATTTTTTGTCTTTAAGCAATGGCTTTTTTCTGGCCACTCTTCCGTAAAGCCCAGCTCTGTGGTGTGTACGGCTTAAAGTGGTCCTATGGACAGATACTCCAATCTCCTCTGTGGAGCTTTGCAGCTCCTTCAGGGTTATCTTTGGTCTCTTTGTTGCCTCTCTGAATAATACCCTCCTTGCCTGGTCTGTGAGCTTTGGTGAGCAGCCCTCACTTGGCACATTTGTTGTGGTGCCATATTCTTTCAATTTTTTAACAATGGATTTAATGGTGCTCCGTGGGATGTTCCAAATTTCAGACCATGATCTGTACTTCTCCACAACTTTGTCCCTGACCTGTTTGGAGAGCTCCTTGGTCTTCATGGTGCCGCTTGGTTGGTGGAGCCACTTGCTAAGTGGTGTTGCAGACTCTGGGGCCTTTCAGAACAGGTGTATATATCCTGAGATCATGTGACAGATCACAGTATATTAGCCTGCCAGCTCTCCACAGTACTGTATATTAGCCTGCCAACTCTCCACAGTAAATTAGCCTGTCAGCCCTCCACAGTACTGTATATTAGCCTGCCAGCCCTCCACAGTACTGTATATTAGCCTGCCAGCTCTCCACAGTACTGTATATTAGCCTGCCAGCTTTCCACAGTATATTAGCCTGCCAGCTCTCCACAGTACAGTATATTAGCCTGCCAGCTCTCCACAGTACTGTATATTAGCCTGCCAGCTCTCCACAGTATATTAGCCTGTCAGCTCTCCACAGTACTGTATATTAGCCTGCCAGCTCTCCACAGTACAGCATATTAGCCTGTCAGCTCTCCACAGTACTGTATATTAGCCTGCCAGCTCTCCACAGTACAGTATATTAGCCTGCCAGCTCTCCACAGTACAGTATATTAGCCTGCCAGCTCTCCACAGTATATTAGCCTGCCAGATCTCCACAGTACTGTATACTAGCCTGCTAGCTCTCCACAGTATATTAGCCTGCCAGCTCTCCACAGTACTATATATTAGCCTGCCAGCTCTCCACAGTACTGTATATTAGCCTGCCAGCTCTCCACAGTACTATATATTAGCCTGCCAGCTCTCCACAGTACTGTATATTAGCCTGCCAGCTCTCCACAGTACAGTATATTAGCCTGCCAGCTCTCCACAGTATATTAGACTGTTTGGAGGGTCCTGTCCCCCTACTAATCAGTGACTGTTTGGAGGGTCCTGTCCCCCTACTAATCAATGACTGTTTGGAGGGTCCTGTCCCCCTACTAATCAGTGACTGTTTGGAGGGTCCTGTCCCCCTACTAATCAGTGACTGTCTGGAGGGCCCTGTCCCCCTACTAATCAGTGACTGTTTGGAGGGTCCTGGGTCCTGCCCCCCTACTAATCAGTGACTGTCTGGAGGGTCCTGTCCCCCTACTAATCAATGACTGTCTGGAGGGTCCTGTCCCCCTACTAATCAATGACTGTCTGGAGGGCCCTGTCCCCCTACTAATCAGTGACTGTCTGGAGGGTCCTGTCCCCCTACTAATCAGTGACTGTCTGGAGGGCCCTGTCCCCCTACTAATCAGTGACTGTCTGGAGGGTCCTGTCCCCCTACTAATCAATGACTGTCTGGAGGGCCCTGTCCCCCTACTAATCAGTGACTGTCTGGAGGGTCCTGCCCCCCTACTAATCAGTGACTGTCTGGAGGGTCCTGTCCCCCTACTAATCAATGACTGTCTGGAGGGTCCTGTCCCCCTACTAATCAATGACTGTCTGGAGGGCCCTGTCCCCCTACTAATCAGTGACTGTCTGGAGGTTCCTGTCCCCCTACTAATCAGTGACTGTCTGGAGGGCCCTGTCCCCCTACTAATCAGTGACTGTCTGGAGGGTCCTGTCCCCCTACTAATCAATGACTGTCTGGAGGGTCCTGTCCCCCTACTAATCAATGACTGTCTGGAGGGCCCTGTCCCCCTACTAATCAGTGACTGTCTGGAGGGTCCTGTCCCCCTACTAATCAGTGACTGTTTGGAGGGTCCTGTCCCCCTACTAATCAGTGACTGTCTGGAGGGTCCTGTCCCCCTACTAATCAATGACTGTCTGGAGGGCCCTGTCCCCCTACTAATCAGTGACTGTCTGGAGGGTCCTGCCCCCCTGCTAATCAGTGACTGATTGAGGACCTTTTTCTCCTGCTTCCTGCCTGACATACTGAGAAATGAGGGAGCTTTCTATTTAGTCCTCAGATGACAAACTCCTCAAGAGATGAATGGGAGGGAGGGAGGGAGGGAGGGAGGGAGGGAGGGAGGGAGGGAGGGAGGGAGGGAGGGTCAGAGAGGAAAAACAGAATGAGGAGAGAGGAAGGATCAGAGAGGAATAACAGAATGAGGAGAGAGGAAGAATCAGAGAGGAATAACAGAATGAGAGTTATAGAGTAGTAGATAGAGAGAGAGGCCATATTGTCTCACAGAGATCTGGTCTGTGTGTGTGTGTGTGTGTCTGTGTGACAGCTCTGGAAATGTATGGCCATTGATTTGGTAATTAGCGCAGTATCGACGGGATTGACGCCAGCCTGCTGACAGATTATCTGGAAATTGTTTCATGAAAGTTGCCAGGTCGCAATTGTAAACTTGTTCTCAACTTGCCTACCTGGTTAAATAAAGGTGAAAAAAAAAAAAAAGTTAGTTATGCATCCTGCCTCTCTCTCTCTCACTAACACACACACACACACACACACACACACACACACACACACACACACACACACTCACACACACACAGAGTGGAGCGGAACACATGTGCGGTCCACGTAGCCTAGTTAATGTCCCCTGATAGAAAGGTAATTTACAACAGAAGAGAGCTGGCTGCCTGGTAACAGACAATCAGTCAGTTAAGAATGTAATTAGCTCTCTACTTTACGTTTTTCTGCCTCATTTACATGTTCTGTCTTCTACTGCTCTATTTTTAAAGTACTCTGTTCCTGATTCTCTGGAATTTTGGTAATAAAATGTAGGGATTTGACACTTCATTTATAAACAGGCCGTCCCTTGGTTGAGTCAGCCAGTCATTTATAAACAGGAAGTCCATTGGTTGAGTCAGCCAGTCATTTATAAACAGGCAGACCCCTTGGTTGAGTCAGCCAGTCATTTATAAACAGGCAGTCCCTTGGTTGAGTCAGCCAGTCATTTATAAACAGGCAGTCCCTTGGTTGAGTCAGCCAGTCATTTATAAACAGGCAAACCCCTTGGTTGAGTCAGCCAGTCATTTATAAACAGGAAGTCCCTTGGTTGAGTCAGCCAGTCATTTATAAACAGGCAGTCCCTTGGTTGAGTCAGCCAGTCATTTATAAACAGGCAAACCCCTTGGTTGAGTCAGTCAGTGTCTCGTTAAAGAAACAAGTTCAAACCAAGATGTTGTCCAGTGTTCACAGATTTCCCAGTTGACACAACCAGACAATTTCTAAGGCATGTGAAGTGTCAACTCCCTCCATCCAGGACATGCTGCTGTGCAAAGGAAGTGCACTTCTGATAGCCTTATCCAAATCTGGAAAGCCACTATCTGCAATTGATTAAAAAAATCAGTCAAATATTCTTTCTATGAAGTGGAGGTTTGCTGTGTGGTTATATTTATTTATTTTACGACTGTTGTTTTAAAGGGGACTGCTTTCTCTTTCTGATGGAAATTAAGGCCATCTGCCGCTAGAGTTGAACGATGCCCTGCTAACGCACACACACACACACACGCACACGCACACACATACAGCTAATGCAGTCATCTGAATTCATTAGTAGATGAGAGTATATGGTCCAAATAAATATTAAATAAATAAATATTTTTTTCCTCCCTCTTATCCACAGAATATGTAGATTTATACAGTCTCCCCGGAGTCCCAGTACACACATTTATTTAAGTCCAGTGATTAACTATAAACTAAAGAGAGAGAGTTTAAAAAATATATTATACTTGCTAAAAAGGAGCCACAGAATTTAAAGTGGAGAGAGAGAGAGAGAGAGAGAGAGAGAGACAGAGAGGTAGAGAGAGAGAGAGAGAAAGAGAGAGAGAGAGAGAGAGAGAGAGAGGGTGGGATAATTGCGAACAATCAAGTTTTATTTGCGGGCTACTTTTTGTTTGCATTAAGTAAAAGACATCCAAAGGTTATTTATTTTCTCTCTCTCTCTCTCTCGCTCTCTCTCTCTCTCTCTCTCTCGACCCTGACCTTTCTCTTTCTCTCTCTCCCCCCTCCCCCTCCCCCTCCCTCTCTCTCCCTCTACCTCACCTCCCCTTTTCTCTCTCTCTCTCTCTCTCTCTCTCTCACCCTCCCTCTCTCTCTACCTCACCCTCACCCTCACCCTCACCCTCTCCCTCTCTCTCTCTCTCGCTCTCTCTCTCTCTCTCTCTCTCTCTCTCTCTCCCCCTCCCTCTCTCTCTCTCACCTCTCTCTCCCTCTCTCTCTCTCCCTCTCTCCCCCTCCCTCTCTCTCTCTCTCTCTCTCACCTTCCCTCTCTCTCTACCTCCCTTTCTCTCTCTCTCTCTCTCTCTCCCCCTCCCTCTCTCTACCTCACCTCTCTCTCTCTACCTCACCTCTTTTTACCTCACCTCTCTCTCCCTCTCTCTCTCTCTACCTCACCTCTCTCTCTACCTCACCTCTCTCTCTCTCCCCCTCCCTCTCTCTACCTCACCTCTATCTCTCCCCCTCCCTCTCTCTTTCTCTCCCTTCCTCCTTCTCTGTCTCCTTATAGACTCCACACATATAGAGAATGTGGAGGCTGTGCAGCGGCTCCAGGACTCTCTCCATGAGGCCTTGCAGGACTTAGAAGGTGCCCACAACACGGAGGACCCTCGACGGACAGGAAAGCTGCTGATGACCCTTCCCTTGCTCCGTCAGACCGCCGCCAAGGCCGTGCAGCACTTCTACAGCATCAAGGTGCAGGGAAAAGTGCCCATGCACAAACTCTTCCTGGAGATGCTGGAGGCCAAGGCTTGATAATTGGGCAGGGAGGCTTGAATGACAGCTGCATCGCCCAATGAGGATGAAGGACAGCCCCTGAATAGGAGGGGTGATGCCATGGAGAACCTATGACAGTGACATTATAACGCTGATAGTTGTTTCTATGGAACAAAATTAATGAGGAATAGAGGGAAACGAGACAAACTGATTTTAAGGGTGAATATAAAGATGCTGTGGGATATAGTCATGTACATAAAGATGCTGTGTACAGAACTGCTGTTATAATCAGACTCTTCGGTCTAGATCACCTGTAACTACTGAGAAGTTTGGTTTCTTTTCAGATCTGATCAATCTGATTGGTTAGAGCTACTCAAGTATCTGATCAATCTGATTGGTTAGTGCTACTCAAGTATCTGATCAATTTGATTGGTTAGTGCTACTCAAGTATCTGTTCAATCTGATTGGTTAGAGCTACTCAAGTATCTGATCAATCTGATTGGTTAGAGCTACTCAAGTATCTGATCAATCTGATTGGTTAGAGCTACTCAAGTATCTGATCAATCTGATTGGTTAGTGCTACTCAAGTATCTGATCAATCTGATTGGTTAGAGCTACTCAAGTATCTGATCAATCTGATTGGTTAGAGCTACTCAAGTATCTGATCAATCTGATTGGTTAGTGCTACTCAAGTATCTGATCAATCTGATTGGTTAGTGCTACTCAAGTATGATTTGTTTCTCTTTTTTAATTTTTATGTCAGTTGTATAACATTATATTCTGGTATATATCCCAGTCAACAGTTTAGACACACCTACTCATTTAAGGGTATTTATTTTTTGTTGTTGCTATTATATGCATTGTAGAATAACAGTGAAGACATCACAACTATGAAATAACAGATATGGAATCATGTAGTAACCAAAAAAGTGTTAAACAAATCAAAAAATATTTGAGATTCTTCAAAGTAGCCACTCTTTGCCTATTTGATGACAGCTTTCCATACTCTTGGAATTCTCTCAACCAGCTTCATGAGGTAGTCACCTGGAATGCATTTCAATTAACAGGTGTGGCTTGTTAAAAGTGAATTTGGAGAATTTCTTTCTGTCTTAATGCGTTTGAACCAATAATTTGTCTTGTGACAAGGTAGTGGTGGTATACAGAAGAATGCCCTATTTGGACAAAGTCCATATGATGGCATGAACAGCTCAAGAAAGCAAAGAGAAATGACAGTCCATCATTACTTTAAGACATGAAGGCCAGTCAATCGGAAAAATTAAAGTACTTTGAAAGATTATTCAAGTTCAGTCGCAAAAACCACCAAGCACTATGATGAAACTGTCTCTCATCAGGACCACCACAGGAAAGGAAAACCCAGAGTTACCTCTGCTGCAGAGGATACGTTAATTAGAGTTACCTGCCTCAGAAATTGCAGCCCAAATAAATGCTTCACAGAGTTCAAGTAACAGACACATCTCAACATCAACTGTACAGAGGAGACTGTGAATCAGGCATTCATGATCGAATTGCTGAAAATAAACCACTACTAAAGGACACCAATATGAAGAACAAACAATGGACATTTAGACCGGTGGAAATCTGTCCTTTGGTCTGATGAGACCAAATTTGAGATTTTTAGTTCCAACTGCCGTGCCATTGTGAGATGCAGAGTAGGTGACCGGATGATCTCTGCATGTGTGGTTCCCACCGTTAATCATGGAGGAGAAGGTGTGATGGTGCTTTGCTGGTGACACTGTCTGTGATTTATTTAGAATTCAAGGCACACTTAACCAGCATGGCTACCACAGCATTCTGCGGTGGTATGTCATCCCTTCTGGTTTGTGCTTAATGGGACTGTAATTTGTTTTTCAACAGGACAATGACAGGACAATGACCCAACACACCTCCAGGCTATGTAAAAGCTATTTGACCAAGAAGGAGAGTGATGGAGTTCTGCATTATAGATTACCTGGCCTTCACAATCACCTGACCTCAACCCAATTGAGATGGTTTGGGATGAGTTGGACAGCAAAGTGAAGGAAAAGCAGCCAACAAGTGCTCAGCATAGGTGGGAACTCCTTCAAGACTGTTGGAAAAGCATTCCATGTGAAGTTGGTTGAGAGAATGCCAAGAGTGTGCAACGCTGTCATCAAGGCAAAGGGTGGCTACTTTGAAGAATCTAAAATATATTTTGATTTGTTTAACACTTTTTTTTTGGTTGCTACTTGATTTAATATGCGTAATTTCATAGTTGTGATGTCTATACTTTTATTCTAGAATGTAGAAAATAGCTAAAAAATAAATAAAGACCCTTGAATGAGTAGGTTTGTCCAAACCTTTGACTGTATATGTACTGTACAGTGCCTTGCGAAAGTATTCGGCCCCCTTGAACTTTGCGACCTTTTGCCACATTTCAGGCTTCAAACATAAAGATATAAAACTGTATTTTTTTGTGAAGAATCAACAACAAGTGGGACACAATCATGAAGTGGAACAGCATTTATTGGATATTTCAAACTTTTTTAACAAATCAAAAACTGAAAAATTGGGCGTGGAAAATTATTCAACCCCCTTAAGTTAATACTTTGTAGCGCCACCTTTTGCTGCGATTACAGCTGTAAGTCGCTTGGGGTATGTCTCTATCAGTTTTGCACATCGAGAGACTGAAATGTTTTCCCATTCCTCCTTGCAAAACAGCTCGAGCTCAGTGAGGTTGGATGGAGAGCATTTGTGAACAGCAGTTTTCAGTTCTTTCCACATATTCTCGATTGGATTCAGGTCTGGACTTTGACTTGGCCATTCTAACACCTGGATATGTTTATTTTTGAACCATTCCATTGTAGATTTTGCTTTATGTTTTGGATCATTGTCTTGTTGGAAGACAAATCTCCGTCCCAGTCTCAGGTCTTTTGCAGACTCCATCAGGTTTTCTTCCAGAATGGTCCTGTATTTGGCTCCATCCATCTTCCCATCAATTTTAACCATCTTCCCTGTCCCTGCTGAAGAAAAGCAGGCCCAAACCATGATGCTGCCACCACCATGTTTGACAGTGGGGATGGTGTGTTCAGGGTGATGAGCTGTGTTGCTTTTACGCCAAACATAACGTTTTGCATTGTTGCCAAAAAGTTCAATTTTGCTTTCATCTGACCAGAGCACCTTCTTCCACATGTTTGGTGTGTCTCCCAGGTGGCTTGTGGCAAACTTTAAACGACACTTTTTATGGATATCTTTAAGAAATGGCTTTCTTCTTGCCACTCTTCCATAAAGGCCAGATTTGTGCAATATATGACTGATTGTTGTCCTATGGACAGAGTCTCCCACCTCAGCTGTAGATCTCTGCAGTTCATCCAGAGTGATCATGGGCCTCTTGGCTGCATCTCTGATCAGTCTTCTCCTTGTATGAGCTGAAAGTTTAGAGGGACGGCCAGGTCTTGGTAGATTTGCAGTGGTCTGATACTCCTTCCATTTCAATATTATCCCTTGCACAGTGCTCATTGGGATGTTTAAAGCTTGGGAAATCTTTTTGTATCCAAATCCGGCTTTAAACTTCTTCACAACAGTATCTCGGACCTGCCTGGTGTGTTCCTTGTTCTTCATGATGCTCTCTGCGCTTTTGACGGACCTCTGAGACTATCACAGTGCAGGTGCATTTATACGGAGACTTGATTACACACAGGTGGATTGTATTTATCATCATTAGTCATTTAGGTCAACATTGGATCATTCAGAGATCCTCACTGAACTTCTGGAGAGAGTTTGCTGCACTGAAAGTAAGGGGGCTGAATAATTTTGCACGCCCAATTTTTCAGTTTTTGATTTGTTAAAAAAGTTTGAAATATCCAATAAATGTCGTTCCACTTCATGATTGTGTCCCACTTGTTGTTGATTCATCACAAAAAAATACAGTTTTATATCTTTATGTTTGAAGCCTGAAATGTGGCAAAAGGTCGCAAAGTTCAAGGGGGCCGAATACTTTCGCAAGGCACTGTGTATTGGGTCATTTTCCCCAGGAATGGATTGGGTATGATTTGGCAGTGATTGTGTTGTATTACTTATCAAAGAAGCACATCCATACACCTTTAGGGGGGTAAGAGTTTGAGCCCTTCGTAACCCCACCTGGGTTGAAATATAATCCAAATCTATCAAAATCTTTTGAACATTTGCTTGGAATGCCAGATGGGTGTGGTTTACACTTTTGGGACTAAACCATTAGTCCAATTGGCCGAGCAAGCTCAGTTAATCCAGGATATGGTGGTTCCATTAAATGTCATTTAATTTACATGAAAATACTTGTCATGTTGTTTTTTAGTTACATTACTCATACATCTGATGGAGAAGGAAGGCACAGTGACAGTCTGTCACAGGGTCGTGTCACGATAGTTCTGTTTCGATACGTGAAGGTATCGTGGCAAGGAAACAAAACATCACGCCGATTTCATTTACTTGAGAAAAAAACATTATAATGTTTCAAACGCACAGCCTTCCGTTGTCAGGGAGCCTTCCGTTGTCAGAGAGCCTTCCGTTGTCAGAGAGCCTTCCGTTGTCAGAGAGCCTTCCGTTGTCAGAGAGCCTTCCGTTGTCAGGGAGCCTTCCGTTGTCAGGGAGCCTTCCGTTGTCAGAGAGCCTTCCGTTGTCAGAGAGCCTTCCGTTGTCAGAGAGCCTTCCGTTGTCAGAGAGCCTTCCGTTGTCAGAGAGCCTTCCATTGTCAGGGAGCCTTCCGTTGTCAGAGAGCCTTCCGTTGTCAGGGAGCCTTCCGTTGTCAGAGAGCCTTCCGTTGTCAGGGAGCCTTCCGTTGTCAGAGAGCCTTCCGTTGTCAGAGAGCCTTCCGTTGTCAGAGAGCCTTCCGTTGTCAGAGAGCCTTCCGTTGTCAGAGAGCCTTCCGTTGTCAGAGAGCCTTCCGTTGTCAGAGAGCCTTCCCAGAGTCCCCCGAGAGTTTTTTTTATCCTCTCTGTTATATCACACAATATTTTACATAAAGCTGTTTTTTTTTAAATGACTATAGAGTGAATTCTGCTTCCTGTTTTCTTTTTTTGCCAAGGAAGGCACAGTGTCATGACAACCCTACACGATACTGGTGTCATGACAACCCTACACGATACTGGTGTCATGACAACCCTACTCTGTTGTACCCTGAGCAGAGGGAGCAGGGTTCCCCACTTCAGAGATCCCATGTGCGGAACAGAGCTAACCCTCCAACCACTCACAGTAATGTAATGTGTAGCTAATTATAGCTAAATACAGAAGAGATAGACTGCTGTTCCCTTGGCACCCACCACCCCCTACCTAACAGTTATAACCTCACACAGCTCCTAGGAACAGAGTTGACACAGTGAGAGGTCTCCTATAAAGAACCCCGTTGGGACAGAGCGGACATGTGCAGCCCCCGGACCTCCCTCCTCTCAAAGGTGTAACGATCAAACCGATACACTGTTCAGAGCATCTCCTCTACAGTCAACTATAGTCTACTGTAATGTTGACAATGAGATGGAGCTCTGGGAATGGAAAGGTCGATGATAACTGCCAAAGGCTGTGTTTACACAACTCTGATATTTTTTCCCACTAATTGATCTGTTGACCAATCACATGTTTTCACATCATATTTGTTTTCTGAGCTGATTGTGATTGGTCAAAAAAATATCAGAATCGGGCTGCCTGTGTGAACGCAGCCTAATTCAGCAGGGGTCGGGCTTCTGAGTGGCGCAGCGGTCTAAGGAACTTTAGCTCAGTGCTAGAGGCGTCACTACAGACCCTGGTTCGATTCCAGGCTGTATCACAACCGGCCGTGATTGGGAGTCCCATAGGGCGGTGCACATTTGGCCCAGCGTCGTCCGGGTGAGGGTTTGGCCGGGTTTGGCCGTCATTGTAAATAAGAATTTGTTCTTAACTGACTTGCCTAGTTAAATAAAGGTTACAAATATATATATATATATATACATTAATAATAATTAATTCCATTTAAACTCCAGTCAATTCAGAAATTAAACAAAATTCCAATTCCAAATGTACCCTCATAAAAAAACATTGAAGAGAATTAGAACTCCCTTGAGTTGAATGGAATTGACCCCAACACTGTAATTCAGTCATTTAAAGGATCTCAGGACAGTGGTAATATGTCCTTTGTACTGGTCCAAGATCAGTTCTCTCCCCAATTGCCACAGTATTTTAATCTATTGGGAATATAAATTAGCTATGCAGATACTTACTTCATATTCCAATAGCTCCTCGAAGCTTACAACCAGACATTATATTGTAGTACATTTGGGAGTAGCACCAACCGGTACTTGAACCTGGGTCCAGCAACTGTCAAGCAAACACCTTACCCATTATGGCAAGAGGTATCAAGTCTCATGACAAGGGTTGTGAGGTGTTGGGTGAAGGTCTCTACAATATGATTAACTATGTTAATAAGACTAAGACAAAGAGAGTATATCTCCAAAGAGTTGTGTTTCAGTACTATTCCCTTCTCTGTTCTCCTCAAAGATAATTATTAATTCAAGATAATTATTGTTCCTAACCCCCCCCCCCCCCCCCATCCCCCTTATTCACTCAAATTAATGTAAGAAAAATAAAAGAGAAAAATGCTTAATTTATTTTAAGAGGCTAAAACGGTATATATCCAATTAATTTTAATTGTCTTCATAAGCTGAAAATTCTCAAAAGATATAGAGCAATTAAATCTCAGCATTGACTCCGTTACCTCTGGGACAGAGAGGAGACCGTTTAACAGGCTTGGCAGTGAAGAGTTTTGGCTAGACGGCTCTAGACGGCTCTAGACGGCTCTAGACGGATCTAGACGGCTCTAGACGGCTCTAGACGGCTCTAGGCGGCTCTAGACGGCTCTAGACGGCTCTAGACGGCTAACGCGATTGCATGGGCGTCTTTAACGGTTTATTAACAGTTAATAAAAGGAGTTATAACAGTCATATTAGCAGTGTAATAGGTATAAAAAAAAGAGTGATCACTGCAAGGCCAAATATGGCCAATACTATTGTGTTTGTTCATGAGCTGACTGGTGAATCTTTGGTTGTACTTTGTTAACATGTTTAAATGAAGAGAATACAGTTAAACGTACACAGTGACTGTTAGTATATAACACATTCTATCCCCTTCAGTTCTGTCAACCATGGTAACAGTTCACAATCCTAAACTAAGATAGACACAGTGACTGTTAATATATAACATATTCTACCCCCTTCAGTTCTGTCAACCATGGTAACTGTTCACAATCCTAAACTAATATAGACACAGTGACTGTTAGTATATAACATATTCTACCCCCTTCAGTTCTGTCAACCATGGTAACTGTTCACAATCCTAAACTAATATAGACACAGTGACTGTTAGTATATAACATATTCTACCCCCTTCAGTTCTGTCAACCATGGTAACTGTTCACAATCCTAAACTAATATAGACACAGTGACTGTTAGTATATAACATATTCCACCTCCTTCAGTTCTGTCAACCATGATAACAGTTCACAATCCTAAACTAATATAGACACAGTGACTGTTAGTATATAACATATTCTACCTCCTTCAGTTCTGTCAACCATGATAACAGTTCACAATCCTAAACTAATATAGACACAGTGACAGTTAGTATATAACATATTCTATCCCCTTCAGTTCTGTCAACCATGGTAACAGTTCACAATCCTAAACTAATATAGACACAGTGACTGTTAGTATATAACATATTCTACCCCCTTCAGTTCTGTCAACCATGGTAACTGTTCACAATCCTAAACTAATATAGACACAGTGACTGTTAGTATATAACATTCTACCCCCTTCAGTTCTGTCAACCATGGTAACTGTTCACAATCCTAAACTAATATAGACACAGTGGCTGTTAGTATATAACATATTCTACCCCCTTCAGTTCTGTCAACCATGGTAACTGTTCACAATCCTAAACTAATATAGACACAGTGACTGTTAGTATATAACATATTCTACCCTTTTCAGTTCTGTCAACCATGGTAACTGTTCACAATCCTAAACTAATATAGACACAGTGACTGTTAGTATATAACATATTCTACCCTTTTCAGTTCTGTCAACCATGGTAACTGTTCACAATCCTAAACTAATATAGACACAGTGACTGTTAGTATATAACATATTCTATCCCCTTCACTTCTGTCAACCATGGTAACAGTTCACAATCCTAAACTAATATAGACACAGTGACTGTTAGTATATAACATATTCTACCCACTTCAGTTCTGTCAACCATGGTAACTGTTCACAATCCTAAACTAATATAGACACAGTGACTGTTAGTATATACCACATTCTATCCCCTTCAGTTCTTTCAACCATGGTAACAGTTCACAATCCTAAACTAATATGGACACAGTGAATGTTAGTATATAACATATTCTACCCACTTCAGTTCTGTCAACCATGGTAACTGTTCACAATCCTAAACTAATATAGATGTTTGGGATTTGGCTGTTGCGTTTTCACAAATTATTTGTTATTATTTGTTTTTGAATTCAGTATTAAAGGAAATTAAGTAATATATTAGTCACCACCTATTTTGAGGAAAACTTTCTTTTTTTATAAAAAAAAACAACTAAAAGAGACAAGAGTAAAAAGTTGAGCCAGTGGTCCATTTTTTATATCACATGCTGTGTTTGGGAACTTGGTGACGGCTCCTTGTGTCGTAAAATGGAGGAACATACTGCAATATACAGCACATTACCATGAATGTTGGTACAGGACAAAGCAGACAGAACATATCAATTACTCCTGGTTTGGAAGCGGGCCGGGCTGTTCCCCCTGAGACCAGGTGGCTAAGAAATACAGGAATATCACTGCCTGTCTGGGTATTAAAAACATGGAGGTGACAAGGGCCACATTCCTGGGAGGAAGGAGGCTTCTTGTTCGACGTTCCATTTGCGGAGGACTAGAGCATCTTATCACCACGCACATTGAGATGACTAGAATTTACATAAAACACAAACAACAATTTGCTTTCCGACTTATGGCTCGTTGTGGTCCGCGGTGTATTGACTAGTGAAGGTCTGGGACACGGCATGCACCCTAGATATTTGATTACCCTAGAGGGTTGATTCCCCCTTAATAAAAGCACTATGGTAGCTGTTAAGATTTACGAGGTATCAGGGTAAGAATGAAAGCTTTGGTTAATTGTGATACCTACAGGATGAACTTATACCCACCTATATCCCACCTATAAAAAGAGACTATGGTAATAACTATGTATGTTAATCTCTGATTTATTTAACTAGGCAAGTCAGTTAAGAACTAATTATTATTCATAATGACGGCCTACCAGGGAACAGTGTGTTAACTGCCTTGTTCAGAGGGGCAGAACAACAGATTTTTACCTTGTCAGCTCGGCGATTCGATCCAGCAACCTTTCGGTTACTAGTCCAATGTTCTAACCACTTGGCTACCTGCTGGTTACTAGTCCGACACTCTAACCACTAGGCTACCTGCTGGTTACTAGTCCAACACTAACCACTAGGCTACCTGCTGGTTACCAGTCCAACGCTCTAACCACTAGGCTACCTGCTGGTTACTAGTCCAACACTCTAACCACTAGGCTACCTGCTGGTTACTAGTCCAACACTCTAACCACTAGGCTACCTGGCGCCCCAAAAAGCCAAATATAATATTGTAAATTGTAAATAATGTAAACATTATGGAAGCTCTATGTTTGACACACATATTTGGGACATTTTGATGTGTTTTTGCAGTGGTCATGCTCACTGTATTCATGTGTAAATATGTGTTTTGTTATGTTTGAGTGGGTCAGTTCTACCTGTACACTAAAATACAGTGACAATAAAATCACATGTTTTATTAAAGTACATCTCACAACATCGTTGTTGTTTTTTTGTTTACCGCTCTGTTGCACGAAAATATACAACATCCATAAATGTTCTAACAGACCTCGTCTAGTGAGGGGAGAAAAATGCCATAAATGGATGAGAACTCAATCTGCTGTTTGACAGAGATCCTTTTGAGCGGGAGATCCTGGTTGATTTTGAGTAAGGGGACAGGGGCGGGGCTGAATGGCAACTTAACCCCCCCCCCCACACACACACACATACACACAAATACAAACATATCCCCCATACGCCCCAATGAGCAAGCCTGGCAGCCAGATGCTAAAGGGACAAATCCGACCCGAGTTAAGCGCACGTAAATTAAACCCATTTACTTTTTATGCACCTATGTGTATTCTGACCCTGAACTTACGCATGAGAACAGCTATTCACCTGCTATTCACCTGCTATTCACCCGCTATTCACCTGCTATTCACCTGCTATTCACCTGCTATTCACCCGCTATTCACCTGCTATTCACCCACTATTCATCTGCTATTCACCTACTATTCACCCGCTATTCACATGCTATTCTTCCGCTATTCACCCACTATTCATCTGCTATTCACCTACTATTCACCTGCTATTCACCCGCTATTCATCTACTATTCACCCGCTATTCACCTGCTATTCACATACTATTCACCCGCTATTCACCTACTATTCACCCGCTATTCACATGCTATTCTTCCGCTATTCACCTGCTATTCACCCGCTATTCACCTGCTATTCACCTACTATTCACCCGCTATTCACCCGCTATTCACCTACTATTCACCCGCTATTCACATGCTATTCACCCGCTATTCACCCGCTATTCATCTACTATTCACCCGCTATTCACCTGCTATTCACCTACTATTCACCCGCTATTCACCCGCTATTCACCCGCTATTCACCCGCTATTCACCCGCTATTCACCTACTATTCACCCGCTATTCACATGCTATTCTTCCGCTATTCACCCGCTATTCACCCGCTATTCACCTGCTATTTACATGCTATTCACCCGCTATTCTCCTGCTATTCACCTGCTATTCACCCGCTATTCACCCACTATTCACCACTATTCAGCTGCTATTCACCTGCTATTTACCTGCTAGTCGTTATTTGTGGAGATCGACTAAATCAAGGTGTGTTGGAGGCGTGTCTACAGAAACACCATATTAATGAAGGTGTGTTGGAGGCGTGTCTACAGAAACACCATATTAATGAAGGTGTGTTGGAGGCGTGTCTACAGATACACCATATTAATGAAGGTGTGTTGGAGGCGTGTTTCTACAGATACACCATATTAATCAAGGTGTGTTGGAGGCGTGTCTACAGATACACCATATTAATGAAGGTGTGTTGGAGGCGTGTCTACAGATACACCATATTAAAGAAGGTGTGTTGGAGGCGTGTCTACAGATACACCATATTAATGAAGGTGTGTTGGAGGCGTGTCTACAGAGACACCATATTAATGAAGGTGTGTTGGAGGCGTGTCTACAGATACACCATATTAATGAAGGTGTGTTGGAGGCGTGTCTAGAGATACACCTTATTAATGAAGGTGTGTTGGAGGCGTGTCTACAGATACACCATATTAATGGAGGTGTGTTGGAGGCGTGTCTACAGATACACCATATTCTGACCTTGAATTAATTCCCTCATAATTCCACCACCTTTACATGTGAGAAAGACATGGACAAGGACAAACTAGTTACCTAGCTAGTCATCCCCATAGTAACAGTATCTATTTACCTACCGGTTCCAAGTGGAAAAGCATCTTCTTTATATTTTCCAATAGACGCACACACACACAGACGCACACACAGACGCACACACAGACGCACACACAGACGCACACACACACAGACGCGCACACACACACGCGCACACACACACACAGACGCGCGCACACAAACACAAACTGAAAAATAATTACCCATAAAACACAGGTGGGAAAAGGCTACCTAAGTTAGGTTCTCAATCAGAGACAACGACAGACAGCTGTCTGAGAACCATACCAGGCCAAAAACAAAGAAATGCAAAAACATAGAAAAAAGAACGTAGAATGCCCACCCTAGTCACACCCTGGCCTAACCAACATAGAGAATAAAAAGCCTGTCTATGGCCAGGACATAGAATGCCCACCCTAGTCACACCCTGGCCTAACCAACATAGAGAATAAAAAGCCTCTCTATGGCCAGGACATAGAATGCCCACCCTAGTCACACCCTGGCCTAACCAACATAGAGAATAAAAAGCCTCTCTATGGCCAGGACATAGAATGCCCACCCCTAGTCACACCCTGGCCTAACCAACATAGAGAATAAAAAGCCTCTCTATGGCCAGGACATAGAATGCCCACCCTAGTCACACCCTGGCCTAACCAACATAGAGAATAAAAAGCCTCTCTATGGCCAGAACATAGAATGCCCACCCTAGTCACACCCTGGCCTAACCAACATAGAGAATAAAAAGCCTCTCTATGGCCAGGACATAGAATGCCCACCCCTAGTCACACCCTGGCCTAACCAAAATAGAGAATAAAAAGCCTCTCTATGGCCAGGACATAGAATGCCCACCCCTAGTCACACCCTGGCCTAACCAACATAGAGAATAAAAAGCCTCTCTATGGCCAGGACATAGAATGCCCACCCTAGTCACACCCTGGCCTAACCAAAATAGAGAATAAAAAGCCTCTCTATGGCCAGAACATAGAATGCCCACCCTAGTCACACCCTGGCCTAACCAACATAGAGAATGAAAAGCCTCTCTATGGCCAGGACATAGAATGCCCACCCTAGTCACACCCTGGCCTAACCAAAATAGAGAATAAAAAGCCTCTCTATGGCCAGGACATAGAATGCCCACCCCTAGTCACACCCTGGCCTAACCAAAATAGAGAATAAAAAGCCTCTCTATGGCCAGGACATAGAATGCCCACCCCTAGTCACACCCTGGCCTAATCAAAATAGAGAATAAAAAGCCTCTCTATGGCCAGGACATAGAATGCCCACCCCTAGTCACACCCTGGCCTAACCAAAATAGAGAATAAAAAGCCTCTCTATGGCCAGGACATAGAATGCCCACCCCTAGTCACACCCTGGCCTAACCAAAATAGAGAATAAAAAGCCTCTCTATGGCCAGGACATAGAATGCCCACCCTAGTCACACCCTGGCCTAACCAACATAGAGAATTAAAAGCCTCTCTATGGCCAGGACATAGAATGCCCACCCTAGTCACACCCTGGCCTAACCAAAATAGAGAATAAAAAGCCTCTCTATGGCCAGGACATAGAATGCCCACCCCTAGTCACACCCTGGCCTAACCAAAATAGAGAATAAAAAGCCTCTCTATGGCCAGGACATAGAATGCCCACCCCTAGTCACACCCTGGCCTAACCAAAATAGAGAATAAAAAGCCTCTCTATGGCCAGGACATAGAATGCCCACCCTAGTCACACCCTGGCCTAACCAACATAGAGAATTAAAAGCCTCTCTATGGCCAGGACATAGAATGCCCACCCTAGTCACACCCTGGCCTAACCAAAATAGAGAATAAAAAGCCTCTCTATGGCCAGGACATAGAATGCCCACCCCTAGTCACACCCTGGCCTAATCAAAATAGAGAATAAAAAGCCTCTCTATGGCCAGGACATAGAATGCCCACCCCTAGTCACACCCTGGCCTAACCAAAATAGAGAATAAAAAGCCTCTCTATGGCCAGGACATAGAATGCCCACCCCTAGTCACACCCTGGCCTAACCAAAATAGAGAATAAAAAGCCTCTCTATGGCCAGGACATAGAATGCCCACCCTAGTCACACCCTGGCCTAACCAACATAGAGAATAAAAAGCCTCTCTATGGCCAGGGCATAGAATGCCCACCCCTAGTCACACCCTGGCCTAACCAACATAGAGAATAAAAAGCCTCTCTATGGCCAGGGCGTGACAGTAGTTTACATTTTTTGCATCATTCCATTTCGTTTACCTTTCATTCCTCTGTAACGTCTGTGTAGTTGTTCATATTATGTTAACATTGTACAAATAATTTAGGACATGTAGCCTATTTGAATCACTATGGAACTCAGACCGCACGTAGCAGGTTAAACCTGGAGCCTGACGCACGGTTCACCACGACTAGACTGTTGTCATTACAGTTCCATGATTAGTGAGAATCAGGGTAGATTTATAGGACTATAGTTGAACCCCTACTGTAGATTTATAGGACTATAGTTGAACCCCTACTGTAGATTTATAGGACTGTAGTTGAACCCCTACTGTAGATTTATAGGACTATAGTTGAACCCCTACTGTAGATTTATAGGACTATAGTTGAACCCCTACTGTAGATTTATAGGACTATAGTTGAACCCCTACTGTAGATTTATAGGACTATAGTTGAACCCCTACTGTAGATTTATAGGACTGTAGTTGAACCCCTACTGTAGATTTGTAGGACTATAGTTGAACCCCTACTGTAGATTTATAGGACTATAGTTGAACCCCTACTGTAGATTTATAGGACTATAGTTGAACCCCTCCTGTAAACATCTTTCCACCTTTCATGGATTGAACTTGAATATGACAACTTTCAGGATGAATCAAACCACTGTATTTTTTTATCTTAAATTATATATTTTGTCCCCAATCCCCAAACCAGTTTTTTTTATACATACACTATATGACCAAAAGTATGTGGACAACGACTCGTCCAACATCTCATTCCAAAATCATGAACATCAATATGGAGTTGGTCCCCCCCCAGCTATAACAGCCTCCACTCTTCTGGGAAGGCTTTCCACTAGATGTTGGAACATTGCTGCTATAACAGCCTCCACTCTTCTGGGAAGGCTTTCCACTAGATGTTGGAACATTGCTGCTATAACAGCCTCCACTCTTCTGGGAAGGCTTTCCACTAGATGTTGGAACATTGCTGCTATAACAGCCTCCACTCTTCTGGGAAGGCTTTCCACTAGATGTTGGAACATTGCTGCTATAACAGCCTCCACTCTTCTGGGAAGGCTTTCCACTAGATGTTGGAACATTGCTGCTATAACAGCCTCCACTCTTCTGGGAAGGCTTTCCACTAGATGTTGGAACATTGCTGCTATAACAGCCTCCACTCTTCTGGGAAGGCTTTCCACTAGATGTTGGAACATTGCTGCTATAACAGCCTCCACTCTTCTGGGAAGGCTTTCCACTAGATGTTGGAACATTGCTGAGGGGACTTTCTTCCATTTAGCCACAAGTGTATTGGTGAGGTCAGGGACTGATGTTGGGGGTGATTAGGCTCGCAGTCAGTGTTCCAATTCATCCCATTCGATTGGGTTGAGGTCAGGGCTCCGTGCAGGCCAGTCAAGTTCTTCCACATCGATCTCGACAAACCATTATCTGTATGGACCTCGCTTTATACACGGGGGAATTGTCATGCTGAAACAGGAAAGGGCCTTCCCCAAACTGTTGCCACAAAGTTGGAAGCACAGAATCATATAGGATGTCATTGAATGCTGTAGCGTTAAGATTTCCCTTCACTGGCACTAAGGGGCCAGAACCATGAAAACCTGCCCCGGACCCTTATAAACTGTACAGCCAGCACTCTCCATTGGGGCAGGTAGCATTTTCCTGGCATCCGCCAAACCCAGATTCGTCCGTCGGACTGCCAGATGGTGAAGCGTGATTCATCACTCCAGAGAACACATCTCCAGAGTCCAATGGCTTTACACCACTCCAGCCGACGTTTGGCATTATGCATGGGGATTTTAGGGCTTGTGTGTGGCCATAAAAACCTGTTTCCTCCCGATGTGAAGCGTTATTTTGCTGAAGTTGCTTCCAGAGGCGGTTTGTTGCAACCGAGGACAGACGATATTTACGTGTTACGCGAGTTTCCGGGAGCTTGTGTGGCCCACCACTTCGTGGCTGAGCCGTTGTTGCTCCTAGATGTCTCCACTTCGCAATAACAGCACTTACAGTTGACCAGGGCAACTCTAGCAGGGCAGAAATTTGACAAAAATGACTTGTTGGAAAGGTGGCATCCTATGACGGTGTCACGTTGAAAGTCACTGAGCTCTTCAGTAAGAACTGTGCTGCCAATGTTTGTCTATGGAGATTGCATGGCTGTATGGTGTGGCTGAAATAGTCGTATCCTTTCATTTGAAGGGATGCCTTTAAACCACACAGTGATACTCATTTTCTTATTTTACGATTGGATTCCCCACCGATAATTATGCGTTGGTTCGGCCAGGTCCATCAGAAGCCGTGGTTTTGCAGCTTGCGGATTTGCATATATGTAAATGTGTTATTTTTTATTTTAACCTTTATTTAACTGTGCGAGTCAGTTAAGAACAAATTCTTATTTAAAATGACGGCCTACCCCGGCCGGTTGTGACTCCTAATCACGGCCGGTTGTGACTCCTAATCACGGCCGGTTGTGACGCAGCCTGGATTCGAACCAGGCTGTCTGTAGTGACGCCTCTAGCACTGAGATGCAGTGCCTCAGACCACTGCAGATTACATGATGGGTTTGGCCTTCAACACAAAAAGAAGAACAAAGCAGAAAATACCTAATTGGACCAAATCAGATCAAGAAATTCACCAGAAACACTATTTATTGAAAGAAATCTCATGGGAGGCGTGAAGGATGTTGAACCCAGAAGGGTGTTGAACCCAGAAGGGTGTTGAACCCAGAAAGGTGTTGAACCCAGAAGGGTGTTGAACCCAGAAGGGTGTTGAACCCAGAAGGGTGTTGAACCCAGAACTCATTGACCGTGAGGAGATACAGATACACCAGGAGAGAGTCAGTGGTGGAGATTATCATAAAATGAGAAAGGAGACCATCAATATGCTCAGTGTATAAACATTGGAAGGAGGAGGTCATGACTTATATCTTCCAGGCATTGAGGTCGTCTGGTGAATCTGAATGCTGAATCTACTATTTTCTTCTCTTCTCCTCTCTCTCTCTCTCTCTCTCTCTCTCTCTGTGTCTCTCTCTCTCTCTCTCTCCAATCTGTTGGCTGGCTCAAGGACAGATAAAGGTCTTTCTCTCTCTCTCTCTCTCTCTCTCTCTCTCTCTCTCTCTCTCTCTCTCTCTCTCTCTCTCTCTCTCATTCTCTCTCTCTCTCTCTGCATTTCACAGTCAGTGGCACTCAGTGATGGACAGCTTCTGAGGAGGCCTCTGCTGATCAAAATGAGGTGAGCACCATCTATAGGCAACCAGAGGGACTGACTCTGGAAAAGGTGTCTCTGGAGAAAGCTGTGGCGAGAAGACTTGTTCACCAAAATGAGATGAGTACAGATGAGAGTCGTCAGTGAGAATCTACGCGGCCTGAGAACCTGAGAGTCCAAACCTCAACACAGCACATGGGAGCATAGAATGCAAGGTGGGGAGAGACAGGTCCTGATGTCAGTGTGGGGAGAGAGAGAGGCCCTGTTGTCAGTGTGGGGAGAGAGAGGCCCCGTTGTAATTGTGGGGAGAGAGAAAGGCCCTGTTGTCAGTGTGGGGAGAGAGAGGCCCCGTTGTAATTGTGGGGAGAGAGAAAGGCCCTGTTGTCAGTATGGGGAGAGAGAGGCCCTGTTGTCACTGTGGGGAGAGAGAGGCCCTGTTGTCAGTATGGGGAGAGAGAGGCCCTGTTGTCGCTGTGGGGGGGAGAGAGGCCATGTTGTCAATATGGGGAGAGAGAGGCCCTGTTGTCAGTATGGGGAGAGAGAGGCCCTGTTGTCGCTGTGTGGGGGGGGGGGGGGGGGGGGGGGGCCTGTTGTCAGTATGGGGAGAGAGAGGCCCTGTTGTCGCTGTGGGGGGGAGAGAGGCCATGTTGTCAATATGGGGAGAGAGAGGCCCTGTTGTCAGTATGGGGATAGAGAGGCCCTGTTGTCAGTATGGAGTGAGAGAGGCCCTGTTGTCAGTATGGGGAGAGAGAGGTCCTGAAGTCAGTATGGGGAGAGAGAGGTCCTGTTGTCGCTGTGGGGGGGAGAGAGGCCCTTTTGTCAGTATGGGGAGATAGAGGTCCTGTTGTCGCTGTGGGGGGGGGGGGGGGGGGGGTAGAGAGGCCCTGTTGTCCGTATGGGGAGAGAGAGGCCCTGTTGTCAGTATGGGGAGAGAGAGACCCTGTTGTCACTGTGGGGGGGGGAGAGGCCCTGTTGTCAGTATGGGGAGAGAGAGACCCTGTTGTCAGTATGGGGAGAGAGAGACTCTGTTGTCAGTATGGGGAGAGAGAGACTCTGTTGTCAGTATGGGGTGAGAGAGGTCCTGTTGTAATGAGTGACGGTGTCGTCTCTGCTGACATTTTGGGGGTTGGCATAGTATCTGTTCAGACTCTGATGCTTATTAAGTCTTGTGTTGAATTCCACTTCTTCTAGTCTCCGACACTCACATCTGCCCTGATAGGGAATCGGTTGCTATATGAGGAGGAATTTTGTATGATTAATTCATCTGGTTCTGGTTGGCTGCTCTACTAAATGACTGGGTGTATTTTTGTGTCTGTACATTTGGACTACACAACCAACTAAGGAATGTCCATCCTCTAATTAGGTCAGCCAACTAAGGAATGTCCATGCTCTAATTAGGTCAGCCAACTAAGGAATGTCCATCCTCTAATTAGGTCAGCCAACTAAGGAATGTCCATCCTCTAATTAGATCAGCCAACTAAGGAATGTCCATCCTCTAATTAGGTCAGCCAACTAAGGAATGTCCATCCTCTAATTAGGTCAGCCAACTAAGGAATGTCCATCCTCTAATTAGGTCAGCCAACTAAGGAATGTCCATCCTCTAATTAGGTCAGCCAACTAAGGAATGTCCATCTTCTAATTAGATCAGCCAACTAAGGAATGTCCATCCTCTAATTAGGTCAGCCAACTAAGGAATGTCCATCCTCTAATTAGGTCAGCCAACTAAGGAATGTCCATCCTCTAATTAGGTCAGCCAACTAAGGAATGTCCATCCTCTAATTAGGTCAGCCAACTAAGGAATGTCCATCCTCTAATTAGATCAGCCAACTAAGGAATGTCCATCCTCTAATTAGGTCAGCCAACTAAGGAATGTTCATCCTCTAATTAGGTCAGCCAACTAAGGAATGTCCATCCTCTAATTAGGTCAGCCAACTAAGGAATGTCCATCCTCTAATTAGGTCAGCCAACTAAGGAATGTTCATCCTCTAATTAGGTCAGCCAACTAAGGAATGTCCATCTTCTAATTAGATCAGCCAACTAAGGAATGTCCATCCTCTAATTAGGTCAGCCAACTGTTTATCCTCTATATACGTCAGCCAACAAAATCAAATCAGAAACAAGTTCATTTGTCACATGCCTGGTAAACAACAGGTGTAGACTAATGGTGACATGCTTCCTTATGGGCCCTTTAACAATACAGAGAGAGACACAAGGAATAAATACACAATGAGTAGCGGTTACCAGGCTATATACAATAAATACACAATGAGTAACGACTACCAGGCTATATACAATAAATACACAATGAGTAGCGGTTACCAGGCTATATACAGTAAATACACAATGAGTAGCGGTTACCAGGCTATATACAGTAAATACACAATGAGTAACGATTACCAGGATATATACAATAAATACACAATGAGTAGTGATTGCCAGGCTATATACAATAAATACACAATGAGTAGTGATTGCCAGGCTATATACAATAAATACACAATGAGTAACGATTACTAGGCTATATATAATAAATACACAATGAGTAACGATTACTAGGCTATATACAATAATACACAATGAGTAGCGATTACCAGGCTATATACAATAAATACACAATGAGTAGCGGTTACCAGGCTATATACAGCAAATACACAATGAGTAAAGATTACCAGGCTATATACAATAAATATACAATGAGTAACGATTACTAGGCTATATACAATAATACACAATGAGTAGCGATTACCAGGCTATATACAATAAATACACAATGAGTAACGATTACTAGGCTATATACAATAAATACACAATGAGTAACGATTACTAGGCTATATACAATAAATACACAATGAGTAGCGGTTACTAGGCTATATACAATAAATATACAATGTCCATAAACACGGGATACCAGTACCGAGTCCCTGTCCAGAGGTATGAGGTAATAACTTGTCCATACAGACGGGATACCAGTACCGAGTCCCTGTCCAGAGGTATGAGGTAATAACTTGTCCATACAGACGGGATACCAGTACCGAGTCCCTGTCCAGAGGTATGAGGTAATTGAGGTAGATATGTACATACAGTGCATTCATAAAGTATTCAGTCTCCTTGACTTTTTCCACATTTTGTTACGTTACAGCCTTATTCTAAAATGGATTAAATAGTTTTTTTTCCTCATCAATCTACACACAATACCCCATAATGACATCACAATACCCCTTAATGACATCACAATACCCCTTAATGACATCACAATACCCCATAATGACATCACAATACCCCTTAATGACATCACAATACCCCATAATGACATCACAATACCCCATAATGACATCACAATACCCTATCATGACAAAGCAAAAACATTTTTTTTTTAATGTTTACATACACGTAAGTATTCAGACCCTTTACTCAGTACTTTGTTAAAATACCTTTCGCAGCATTTACAACCTTGGGTATGATGCTACAAGCTTACAACACCTGTATTTGGGGAGTTTCTGCATTCTTCTCTGCAGATCCTCTTAAGCTTGGATGGAGAGTGTCGCTGCACGGCTATTTTCAGGTCTCTCCAGAGATGTTTGATCGGGTTCAAGTCCGGGCTCTGAACACTCCGCAGAGTAAAGGAAAAGCAGCCAACAAGGGCTCAGCATATGTGGGAACTCCTTCAAGACTTTTGGAAAAGCATTCCAGGTGAATCTGGTTGAGAGAATGCCCATAGTGTGCAATGCTGTCATCAAGGCAAAGGGTGGCTACTTTGAAGAATCTCAAATATAAAATATATTTTAATGTGTTTAACACTTTTTTGGTTACTACATGATTCCATATTGTGTTATTTCATAGTTATGATGTCTTCACTATTATTCTACAATGTAGAAAATATTTTTTTAAAGAAAGAAAAACACTTGAGTAGGTGTGAGTAGGTGTGAGTAGGTGTGAGTAGGTGTGAGTAGGTGTGTCCAAACGTTTGACTGGTATTGTAGGTTCAGGAACCAGATGCTAAGGAGTGTTCATATTGTTTATCGGTCAATGGATTGAGTATTTTTGTAAAGTACTCCCTGCTACTAAGTTCTTTGCGTTCTTTGTCAGGGTTGGTTATGAAAACACAATGAACCAAAGAACAGGTCATCAAACAGTAAAGGACGAGGGCATCATGTGTAGCTTTAATTAACCAGGGTCTATGATGCTTCCACGCCTGCTTAACCAATGGGCCTTTGTGTACACTTTCATCACAAACCGATATGTTTTATCAGAGAAAAGTGTGTCAGTCTCATTGACCTGTTATCCAATGAAGGCCAGTGTAACCTCTAACCTAATGAGCGTGACTACAGAATATAAACCCCATAATTAACACAACTTAATAAATATAATCAGTGGAACTAACAGGGTGGAATGTGAGAATAACAGTGGTACTACTTAGATGTTTTAAAAATATATATATATTAAACTGTGGGAAAAGGCAACAATTAAAAAAAACATCCTGCCAGTTTACTATAACATCCTACTTCATTCCAACCAGAACTTTAGCTAAAAAAAAACTGAAATAATCTCTGCAGATTTCTGTTTGTTTTTTTTGTAAAGCGCGCAAGAGATTCAAGTATGTATGTCTGAAGAAAAAATACAATGCTGAAACATTGGGATTCTTTTTCAAACTGGGATTCTTTTTCAAACTGGGATTCTTTTTCAAACTGGGATTCTTTTTCAAACTGGGATTCTTTTTCAAACTGGGATTCTTTTTCAAACTGGGATTCTTTTTGAAACTGGGATTCTTTTTGAAACTGGGATTCTTTTTGAAACTGGGATTCTTTTTGAAACTGGGATTCTTTTTGAAACTGGGATTCTTTTTAAAACTGGGATTCTTTTTCAAACTGGGATTCTTTTTCAAACTGGGATTCTTTTTCAAACTGGGATTCTTTTTCAAACTGGGATTCTTTTTGAAACTGGGATTCTTTTTCAAACTGGGATTCTTTTTGAAACTGGGATTCTTTTTCAAACTGGGATTATTTTTAAAACTGGGATTCTTTTTAAAACTGGGATTCTTTTTAAAACTGGGATTCTTTTTAAAACTGAAACGTGTTCCGGTTTAGAATGTCTTTCTCTGATTGGTGGAACAAAAGCCTTGCCAAAACAACATTCTAGACTTCCCTGTTCATATGACAACTCTCCGTCTCAACCAGTGCTTAGTCCCCAATATCCTCAGCCCACTGCAGCACATACCTTATTAACAGTATGTTAATGTGGTGTTAATTGCTTGTACTTTCTCACTCCATTAAGTGTGGTGCTGCCTGCTATCTCTCCTAAGGAGCCACGCCAGATGGTTTATGTGCCCATATCCAGCACACACACACACACACACACACACACACACACACACACACACACACACACACACACACACACACACACACACACACACACACACACACAGCTGCTAATGGACCAAGACACTGGGGCTGTAAAATAGCGGCAGGCCACGCTCAACGACAAAATGCTCATCGTTGCTAATTGAAAAGTAATTGCGGAGGTACAGAGCACCTGTCACACCCCGTGAAAGGTAGTTGTCACTGAGACACAAGGACGACTTAGTTGGAGAGGTGCCATCGGCAAGTCTGTCATTGTTGTGCAGGTAGAATGGAGGGAGATGCCGCCCGTGATGACAGAGCGGACTGTGTACATCCGTCCTGCGTAGATCCATAGTTGTTTAGTTAACTCCATTTCAGTGGAACAGACCACGTATAAAGTGTATTGCGGTCAGGTAATTGAACTGGATTAGTGGTCCTCCTACAACGTCCCACGTAAAAACCATTGACCTCTGGATGAAGCCGTTGGAAGCGTGTATGTTTTCTAGCCGTCGTCGGTGACGAATCGTCCGTCCCCGTTGAGTACCCGCTCAGCGTATTGGCAGCCATCGACAACACGTACGTACGAGGAAATACCCAGATGGTCTGATTGGTAGAGCCTTGACTGGGGTCAAACGCAAAACAAGGGGGAAACTGTCTGACTCAGGAACCTTCTATCGCATCCTGCCTGCCCCAGTCTATATACCCCTCCACCCCCCCCAAAACATACACGCACACACCTCTAACACCGCCTTCACTTCTGTGACCTGGTCCATGATCAATAAAAGAGTATGAAAAGGCAGGACTGTGTAAACAGAGATGGAAGTTACTGTCATTCAGGGTACCATGGTCATTGATGCTCTCTGACTATAACCAATACAACAGGATAATCTACACTATAACCTATACAACAGGATAATCTGCACTATAACCAATACAACAGGATAATCTGCAGGGTAATCTACACTATAACCAATACAACAGGATAATCTGCAGGGTAATCTACACTATAACCAATACAACAGGATAATCTACACTATAACCAATACAACAGGATAATCTGCAGGGTAATCTACACTATAACCAATACAACAGGATAATCTGCAGGATAATCTACACTATAACCAATACAACAGGATAATCTACACTATAACCAATATAACAGGATAATCTACACTATAACCAATACAACAGGATAATCTGCAGGGTAATCTACACTATAACCAATACAACAGGATAATCTACACTATAACCAATACAACAGGATAATCTGCAGGGTAATCTACACTATAACCAATACAACAGGATAATCTGCAGGATAATCTACACTATAACCAATACAACAGGATAATCTACACTATAACCAATATAACAGGACTAATCTGCAGGGTAATCTACACTATAACCAATATAACAGGATAATCTACACTATAACCAATACAACAGGATAATCTGCAGGATAATCTACACTATAACCAATACAACAGGATAATCTGCAGGATAATCTACACTATAACCAATACAACAGGATAATGTGCACTATAACCAATACAACAGGGTAATCTACACTATAACCAATACAACAGGATAATCTACACTATAACCAATACAACAGGATAATCTACACTATAACCAATACAACAGGATAATCTGCAGGGTAATCTACACTATAACCAATACAACAGGATAATCTACACTATAACCAATATAACAGGATAATCTACACTATAACCAATACAACAGGATAATCTGCAGGGTAATCTACACTATAACCAATACAACAGGATAATCTACACTATAACCAATACAACAGGATAATCTGCAGGATAATCTACACTATAACCAATACAACAGGATAATCTGCAGGATAATCTACACTATAACCAATATAACAGGATAATCTGCACTATAACCAATACAACAGGATAATCTGCAGGGTAATCTACACTATAACCAATATAACAGGATAATCTACACTATAACCAATAGAACAGGATAATCTACACTATAACCAATACAACAGGATAATCTACACTATAACCAATAGAACAGGATAATCTACACTATAACCAATAGAACAGGATAATCTACACTATAACCAATACAACAGGATAATCTGCACTATAACCAATAGAACAGGATAATCTACACTATAACCAATATAACAGGATAATCTACACTATAACCAATACAACAGGATAATCTGCAGGGTAATCTACACTATAACCAATACAACAGGATAATCTGCAGGATAATCTACACTATAACCAATACAACAGGATAATCTGCAGGATAATCTACACTATAACCAATACAACAGGATAATCTGCAGGATAATCTACACTATAACCAATACAACAGGATAATCTGCAGGATAATCTACACTATAACCAATACAACAGGATAATCTGCAGGGTAATCTACACTATAACCAATACAACAGGATAATCTGCACTATAACCAATACAACAGGATAATCTACACTATAACCAATACAACAGGATAATCTACACTATAACCAATACAACAGGATAATCTGCAGGGTAATCTACACTATAACCAATACAACAGGATAATCTGCACTATAACCAATATAACAGGATAATCTACACTATAACCAATATAACAGGATAATCTACACTATAACCAATATAACAGGATAATCTACACTATTACCAATACAACAGGATAATCTGCAGGGTAATCTACACTATAACCAATACAACAGGATAATCTGCAGGGTAATCTACACTATAACCAATACAACAGGATAATCTGCACTATAACCAATATAACAGGATAATCTACACTATAACCAATATAACAGGATAATCTACACTATAACCAATATAACAGGATAATCTACACTATTACCAATACAACAGGATAATCTGCAGGATAATCTGCACTATAACCAATACAACAGGATAATCTACACTATAACCAATACAACAGGATAATCTGCACTATAACCAATATAACAGGATAATCTACACTATAACCAATATAACAGGATAATCTACACTATAACCAATACAACAGGATAATCTGCACTATATCCAATACAACAGGATAATCTACACTATAACCAATACAACAGGATAATCTGCAGGGTAATCTACACTATAACCAATACAACAGGATAATCTGCACTATAACCAATACAACAGGATAATCTACACTATAACCAATACAACAGGGTAATCTGCAGGGTAATCTGCACTATAACCAATACAACAGGATAATCTACACTATAACCAATACAACAGGATAATCTGCACTATAAACAATACAACAGGATAATCTGCAGGGTAATCTACACTATAACCAATACAACAGGATAATCTACAGGGTAATCTACACTATAACCAATATAACAGGATAATCTACACTATAACCTATACAACAGGATAATCTACACTATAACCAATACAACAGGGTAATCTGCAGGGTAATCTACACTATAACCAATCCAACAGGATAATCTGCACTATAACCAATACAACAGGATAATCTACACTATAACCAATACAACAGGGTAATCTGCAGGATAATCTACACTATAACCAATATAACAGGATAATATAAACTATAACCAATACAACAGGATAATCTGCAGGGTAATCTACACTATAACCAATACAACAGGATAATCTACACTATAACCAATACAACAGGACTGTCTGTAGGGTAATCTACACTATAACCAATACAACAGGATAATCTACACTATAACCAATATAACAGGATAATCTACACTATAACCAATACAACAGGATAATCTGCAGCGTAATCTACACTATAACCAATACAACAGGATAATCTACACTATAACCAATACAACAGGATAATCTGCAGGGTAATCTACACTATAACCAATATAACAGGATAATCTACACTATAACCAATACAACAGGATAATCTACACTATAACCAATACAACAGGATAATCTACACTATAACCAATATAACAGGATAATCTGCAGGGTAATCTACACTATAACCAATACAACAGGATAATCTGCACTATAACCAATATAACAGGATAATCTACACTATAACCAATACAACAGGATAATCTACACTATAACCAATATAACAGGATAATCTGCAGGATAATCTACACTATAACCAATACAACAGGATAATCTGCACTATAACCAATATAACAGGATAATCTGCAGGATAATCTACACTATAACCAATATAACAGGATAATCTACACTATAACCAATACAACAGGATAATCTGCACTATAACCAATACAACAGGATAATCTGCACTATAACCAATATAACAGGATAATCTGCAGGATAATCTACACTATAACCAATACAATAGGATAATCTGCACTATAACCAATATAACAGGATAATCTACACTATAACCAATACAACAGGATAATCTACAGGATAATCTACACTATAACCAATACAACAGGATAATCTACACTATAACCAATATAACAGGATAATCTGCAGGATAATCTACACTATAACCAATACAACAGGATAATCTGCAGGATAATCTACACTATAACCAATACAACAGGATAATCTACAGGATAATCTACACTATAACCAATACAACAGGATAATCTACACTATAACCAATATAACAGAATAATCTGCAGGATAATCTACACTATAACCAATACAACAGGATAATCTGCACTATAACCAATATAACAGGATAATCTACACTATAACCAATACAACAGGATAATCTACAGTATAATCTACACTATAACCAATACAACAGGATAATCTACACTATAACCAATATAACAGGATAATCTGCAGGATAATCTACACTATAACCAATACAACAGGATAATCTGCAGGATAATCTACACTATAACCAATATAACAGGATAATCTGCACTATAACCAATACAACAGGATAATCTACACTATAACCAATACAACAGGATAATCTGCACTATAACCAATATAACAGGATAATCTGCAGAGTAATCTACACTATAACCAATACAACAGGATAATCTACACTATAACCAATACAACAGGATAATCTACACTATAACCAATATAACAGGATAATCTGCAGGGTAATCTACACTATAACCAATATAACAGGATAATCTACACTATAACCAATACAACAGGATAATCTACACTATAACCAATACAACAGGATAATCTACACTATAACCAATACAACAGGATAATCTACACTATAACCAATACAACAGGATAATCTACACTATAACCAATATAACAGGATAATCTGCAGGGTAATCTACACTATAACCAATATAACAGGATAATCTACACTATAACCAATACAACAGGATAATCTACACTATAACCAATACAACAGGATAATCTACACTATAACCAATACAACAGGATAATCTACACTATAACCAATATAACAGGATAATCTGCAGGGTAATCTACACTATAACCAATATAACAGGATAATCTGCACTATAACCAATACAACAGGATAATCTGCAGGGTAATCTACACTATAACCAATATAACAGGATAATCTGCACTATAACCAATACAACAGGACTCTCTGCAGCAGTACGAACTACACTAAGACCCCTCTATGAAAAGGGAAGACTCTCACGAACACAATGGTGTTGTCCACTTTGGTTAGCTTAGATTTTTAGAGGTTAGATATTTAAATGGTGTTGTCCACTTTGGTTAGCTTAGACTTTTAGAGGTTAGATATTTAAATGGAGTTCTGATGGCTTGCTTTCCATGATCAATCTTGTTTTGGACAGGGGAGGAATTAATTACGAGTGAACAGCTTTTCATTGTGCAATTAACTAAGCCACACACAGGGGCGCGTGCATGCACGCACACACGCAGGCACACACACACATGGATAGACGGACACGCACACAGATGCCTACTCACTCGTCCAGTCTGGCAATGTTGTGTGGTGGGTTTTCTCACATATGGATGCTCATATTTGACCGAACAAGCTCTCAGTCACTGCAGAATTGTATGTTTTCTCACTTGTCTCACAGTCACCTTTCAAAGTTAACGGTTAAGGTGTTGGGTGGGGTTAAAACCAGGCGTTGGAACCGGTTCAGGGAACAGAACAGAAAACCAGAAAATAACATTTCTTTTGAGGAACAGAACCCGAACCGAAAACTAAAGTGATCTACACTGTTCTGGAACAGAAATGTTATTTTTAAAGCATTGGAACTGGTTAGTAACGTTCCGGACATTTTTTTCTCTCCAAAAAACACAACGAAGCGCCTATACAAAGTCCTCCCTTTGTCACTCAGAAATGTATTTCAGTGTCTGCCTGCCAGCTGAAAATCTTTACCAGTGCGAAGCCTAGGTTAGTGTAGCCTACTGACTTTAAAAGCATAATTCAGTAATTAGGGAAAGAGATTTTTTAATTAGAGAAGAATAGATTAACTTTTTCAATGCTACTCTAAGATACAATAGTTATCATGTTTCACTTTGGATTTATTAAGTACAACAAGTTAAAACGTGTTTTTATTTCAATTCTGGTGCCTCTGCACACAAAAGCGAGGCATAATACAAAATAAATAGAAAAATCCACATAAAAAATAAATAATAATTATATATTATTATATATAATACTTTTTTTGCCCCACTGTATATATATATATATATATATATATATATATATATATACATATATATATATATATATATATATATATATATATATATATATATATATATATATATATATATATATACAGTAAGGCAAAAAAAGTATTTTGTCAGCCACCAATTGTGCACGTTCTCCCACTTAAAAAGATGAGAGAGGCCTGTAACTTTCATCATAGGCACACTTCAACTATGACAGACAAAAAAAAAATTAAATCCAGAAAATCACATTTTTTATGAATTTATTTGCAAATTATGGTGGAAAATAAGTATTTGGTCACCTACAAACAAGCAAGATTTCTGGCTCTCACAGACCTGTAACTTCTTCTATAAGAGGCTCATCTGTCCTCTACTCGTTACCTGTATTAATGGCACCTGTTTGAACTTGTTATCAGTATAAAATAAACCTGTCCACAACCTCAAACAGTCACACTCCAAACTCCACTATGGCCAAGACCAAAGAGCTGTCAAAGGACACCAGAAACAAAATTGTAGACCTGCACCAGGCTGGGAAGACTGAATCTGCAATAGGTAAGCAGCTTGGTTTGAAGAAATCAACTGTGGGAGAAATTATTAGGAAATGGAAGACATACAAGACCACTGATAATCTCCCTCGATCTGGGGCTCCACGCAAGATCTCACCCCGTGGGGTCAAAATGATCAAAAGAACGGTGAGCAAAAATCCCAGAACCACATGGGGGGACCTAGTGAATGACCTGCAGAGAGCTGGGACCAAAGTAACAAAGCCTACCATCAGTAACACACTACGCCGCCAGGGACTCAAATCCTGCAGTGCCAGACGTGTCCCCCTGCTTAAGCCAGTACATGTCCAGGCCCGTCTGAAGTTTGCTAGAGAGCATTTGGATGATCCAGAAGAAGATTGGGAGAATGTCATATGGTCAGATGAAACCAAAATAGAACTTTTTGGTAAAAACTCAACTCGTCGTGTTTGGAGGACAAAGAATGCTGAGTTGCATTCAAAGAACACTATACCTACTGTGAAGCATGGGGGTGGAAACCTCATGCTTTGGGGCTGTTTTTCTGCAAAGGGACCAGGACGACTGATCCGTGTAAAGGAAAGAATGAATGGGGCCATGTATCGTGAGATTTTGAGTGAAAACCTCCTTCCATCAGCAAGGGCATTGAAGATGAAACGTTGCTGGGTCTTTCAGCATGACAATGATCCCAAACACACCGCCCAGGCAACGAAGGAGTGGCTTCATAAGAAGCAGTTCAAGGTCCTGGAGTGGCCTAGCCAGTCTCCAGATCTCAACCCCATAGAAAATCTTTGGAGGGAGTTGAAAGTCCGTGTTGCCCAGCAACAGCCCCAAAACATCACTGCTCTAGAGGAGATCTGCATGGAGGAATGGGCCAAAATACCAGCAACAGTGTGTGAAAACCTTTTGAAGACTTACAGAAAACGTTTGACTCTGTCATTGCCAACAAAGGGTATATAACAAAGTATTGAGATAAACTTTTGTTATTGACCAAATACTTATTTTCCATCATAATTTGCAAATAAATTCATTAAAAATCCTACAATGTGATTTTCTGAATTTTTTTTCACTCATTTTGTCTGTTATCGTTGAAGTGTATCTATGATTAAAATTACAGGCCTCTCACTTTTTAAGTGGGAGAACTTGCACAATTGGTTGCTGACTAAATACTTTTTTGCCCCACTGTATGTATATATATTTTTTAAAGCGAGGTCCATAAAGAAATGGTTTGTCGAGATCGGTGTGGAAGAACTTGACTGGGCTGCACAGAGCCCTGACCTCAACCCCATCGAACACCTTTGGGATGAATTGGAATGTTGACTGTGAGCCGGGCCTAATCACCCAACATCAGCGCCCGGCCTCACTAATGCTCTTGTGGCTGAATGGAAGCAAGTTCCCGCAGCAATTTTCTAACTTCCCAGAAGAGTGGAGGCTGTTGTAGCAGCAAAGGGGGGACCGACTCCATATTAATGCCCATGTTTATTGGAATGAGATATTCAACGAGCAAGTGTCCACATACTTTTGGTAATCTAGTGTAGTAGCTCCTGATCAACCTGTTGGAAACCACTGATATAAATATAGGGATTATTATTAAGGGATTATGAGAAACAAATTAGGTAAATATTTTATGGGTGTAATATTTTAGCAAAAGGTCAGTTCTTTATAGTTTAAATGAAAATGGAACAGAACATGGAGGATCAACCAGCTGCATTGTAGACCTACACTTCCCCTTTAATTTGTAGTTTGTGTTGATTCATTAATTAATATTCCCCTCTCAAGGACTTTTGATAAATCTCCTCATTAATAAAAGCAGACATTTAATTAGCAACCAAATCTTGATTGGCAATGTCATCATAACAGTCTCTCTCTCTCTCTCTCTCTCTCTCTCTCTCTCTCTCTCTCTCTCTCTCTCTCTCTCTCTCTCTCTCTCTCTCTCTCTCTCTCTCTCTCTCTCTCTCTCTCACTCTCTCTCTCTCTCTCTCTCTCTCTCTCTCTCAGTGTATAGGAGAGGGAAAATTAACTAATTTCATTAATCTCATTGTCATAGTTTCAAGCGGCCCTTAATAAGTACAAATTAATATGATTCATCAAATTGACGACATAAACTCATTCAATTACAGGTTTTGAAAGGTGAGTGGGTGTTGTTGAGGTGATAGAGAGGGAACAAGGTACCATGTGGAGAGAAGAGAGGAGAGGAGAGGAGAGGAGAGGAGAGGAGAGGAGAGGAGAGGAGAGAAGAGAAGAGAAGAGAAGAGGAGAGGAGAGGAGAGGAGAGGAGAGGAGAGGAGAGGAGAGAAGAGAAGAGAAGAGAAGAGAAGAGAAGAGAAGAGAAGAGAAGAGAAGAGAAGAGGAGAGGAGAGGAGAGGAGAGGAGAGGAGAGGAGAGGAGAGGAGAGGAGAGGAGAGAAGAGAAGAGAAGAGAAGAGAAGAGGAGAGGAGAGGAGAGGAGAGGAGAGGAGAGGAGAGGAGAGGAGAGGAGAGGAGAGGAGAGGAGAGGAGAGGAGAGAAGAGAAGAGAAGAGAAGAGAAGAGGAGAGGAGAGGAGAGGAGAGGAGAGGAGAGGAGAGGAGAGAAGAGAAGAGAAGAGAAGAGAAGAGAAGAGAAGAGAAGAGAAGAGGAGAGGAGAGGAGAGGAGAGGAGAGGAGAGAAGAGAAGAGAAGAGAAGAGAAGAGAAGAGAAGAGGAGAGAAGAGGAGAGGAGAGGAGAGGAGAGGAGAGGAGAGGAGAGGAGAGAGGTGTAGGACAGGACAACAGAGAAGCTATCCTACTAAATTTAACCAGTGTTCAGTCATCAGGTGGGAAACAACACCCAGATGAAAATGAGTCACGCTGATGTATTGCGTTACACATTTTTCTTTCATGTCATTGTGTCCAATTCATAATAATATCTCTGAATTCTTTAATGCATTGGAATTTTCCGTCAGCAGGGAAATGCTGTCCAGTTGTATCCATGGTAGAATGCTCTTGCGCTTCTTTTAGTGCCTCTATGGCTTTACCATAGTTGACCTCTTCTACGATGGTTATTTCTGTGTCTCTCTCAACGGTGTCCAGAGTTCAGATTTCCTCACTGACGGTTTTAATGTATGCCGATTTTAACAATTTTCCAAAGTAGTGATACCCACTTCCCCCGGAGAGTAGTTATGGTATTTGTGCCTTTTAAATTGGTCACGGCACCCGACACCTTGTATAAGAACCAATACCGAGGCGTCTGCCAATTTAACCGCTGGAGACTATGTGAGACCTAATGTCTTATACCAGTCTCACACTTCACACTGTTGTTGACGACAGATATTTCCAAAATAAGGTCCATCGTCTGTCCGTAATATAAATCACTCGTCAATATCGACACACTCAGGACACGAAAACAAACGCACAAAACAAACTGTATTTGGTTAAGAACGTCTTCCTTTCATATCATTTAAAAAAAGTGTAATTTCTTCTCCATCAAAATGTTTTTTTTTTTTAATTACTCTATGTAATTTTAAATGTTGTACCCACATTCCTACGCACATTTCAGTGTAGGGTTTAAATATATAGCTGGTTTCCCAATCATAACCAACTCTTTTTTTTTTTTTTTACCTCAGAAGCACTGGGATCACATGACATGTCACCGCTTCTCTGCTTCAACAAAGAAACACAACCCTTTTTTAAAGAAAAAAGTACAACATATTTAGTCTACGTGGCAGTTTAGCACGTGTGTGGAAACAGGAGCGGAACATAGTATGTATAGTATTTAAAAGGCGATTGGTTTGTCTCCGGAGAAGAAGATAGAGGGCTCAACCATATAACTGTGTTTTGTCACAGTTCACACTACAATGTGCTCCTTCCTGCAAGTTTCCACACAGCTGACTTCCTGCAGGTAGTAAACCCACGGGATGTTTCACATGCTGCGGTCACACCTAAAGGGATTTTAGCTATACCAACTTAGTCTTGTGACTAAGTCACGCAAAGATGAGTTTGTTTTTGTTAGAAAAAACACTAGCATATAACAAGAGACTATTCTTTACGCATTAAAACACAGGATAGCATGACTAATTATGTCATTTTCAACAACAGGGTATATTGATCAGACCTGAAGAAAGAGCTCTGCTTTTGTTCTTCTGTTCTGATAATGGATGTGAATAAAGCAGCATCGCTATAAGACTGAACATTTGATTATAAACAGAGTTCATATAGTAAATCTCCAAATCAAATATAAAATGGTGCCTTCAGAATGTATTCAGACCCCTTGACTTTGTCCAAATTTTGTTATGAATAATAAAAATGATTCCTCAGCAATCTAACCACAATATCCCAAAATGACAAAGCGAAAACAGGTTTTTAGAAATGTTGGCAAATGTATTAATTATTAAAAAAACAGAAATACCTTGCTTACATAAATATTCAGACCCTTTGCTATGAGACTCTAAATTTAGCTCAGGTGCATCCTGTTTCCATTGATCATCATACCCAAGAAGACTCGAGGCTGTAATCGCTGTCAAAGGTGCTTCAACAAATTACTGAGTAAAGGGTCTGAATACTTATGTTAATGTGATATTTCAGTTTTTTATTTTTAATAAATTAGCAAACATTTCTAAAAACCTGTGTTTGCTTTGTCATTATGGGGTATTGTGATGTCATTATGGGGTATTGTGATGTCATTATGGGGTATTGTGATGTCATTATGGGGTATTGTGATGTCATTATGGGGTATTGTGATGTCATTATGGGGTATTGTGTGTATATTGATGAGGGGGGAAAAACAATTTAATACATGTTAGAATAAGGCTATAGCATAACAAAATGGTGAAAGGTCAAGGGGTCTGAATACTTTCCAAAGGCACTGTTTACTAAATATTCAACTAAAATATCCTAATAAATATTTATTAAATATCCTAATAAATATATAGTAAATATCCTAATAAAATATGTACTAAATATTTCTATCAATACAGTTTTTACTAAATATCCTAATCAAATCAAATATAGCCCGTAGCTGGGGAATACAATTAGCAGTCAGAGGACCAGGTGTAGTATTTAGAAAGGACCAGGTGTCGTATTTAATAAGGACCGGGTATAGTATTTAATAAGGACCGGGTATAGTATTTAATAAGGACCAGGTATAGTATTTAATAAGGACCAGGTGTCATATTTAATAAGGACCAGGTATAGTATTTAATAAGGACCGGATATAGTATTTAATAAGGACCAGGTATAGTATTTAATAAGGACCGGGTATAGTATTTAATAAGGACCGGGTATAGTATTTAATAAGGACCAGGTATAGTATTTAATAAGGACCAGGTGTCATATTTAATAAGAACCAGGTATAGTATTTAATAAGGACCGGATATAGTATTTAATAAGGACCAGGTGTCGTATTTAATAAGGACCAGGTATAGTATTTAATAAGGACCAGGTGTCATATTTAATAAGGACCAGGTATAGTATTTAATAAGGACCGGGTATAGTATTTAATAAGGACCGGGTATAGTATTTAATAAGGACCAGGTATAGTATTTAATAAGGACCGGGTATAGTATTTAATAAGGACCGGGTATAGTATTTAATAAGGACCAGGTATAGTATTTAATAAGGACCTGGTATAGTATTTAATAAGGACCGGGTATAGTATTTAATAAGGACCAGGTATAGTATTTAATAAGGACCGGATATAGTATTTAATAAGGACCAGGTATAGTATTTAATAAGGACCAGGTATAGTATTTAATAAGGACCGGATATAGTATTTAATAAGGACCAGGTATAGTATTTAATAAGGACCGGATATAGTATTTAATAAGGACCAGGTATAGTATTTAATAAGGACCGGATATAGTATTTAATAAGGACCAGGTATAGTATTTAATAAGGACCAGGTATAGTATTTAATAAGGACCGGATATAGTATTTAATAAGGACCAGGTATAGTATTTAATAAGGACCGGATATAGTATTTAATAAGGACCAGGTATAGTATTTAATAAGGACCGTATATAGTATTTAATAAGGACCAGGTATAGTATTTAATAAGGACCGGATATAGTATTTAATAAGGACCAGGTATAGTATTTAATAAGGACCGGATATAGTATTTAATAAGGACCAGGTATAGTATTTAATAAGGACCAGGTATAGTATTTAATAAGGACCGGATATAGTATTTAATAAGGACCAGGTATAGTATTTAATAAGGACCGGATATAGTATTTAATAAGGACCAGATATAGTATTTAATAAGGACCGTATATAGTATTTAATAAGGACCAGGTGTCGTATTTAATAAGGACCAGGTGTCGTATTTAATAAGGACCGGATATAGTATTTAATAAGGACCGGATATACTATTTAATAATGACCGGATATAGTATTTAATAAGGACCAGGTATAGTATTTAATAAGGACCGGGTATAGTATTTAATAAGGACCAGGTATAGTATTTAATAAGGACCAGGTATAGTATTTAATAAGGACCGGGTATAGTATTTAATAAGGACCGGGTATAGTATTTAATAATGACCGGATGTAGTATTTAATAAGGACCAGGTTGATCTTAGTTCCTTAAAGTGCTGGGAACATCCAGCCAGCCAGGGAACATCCAGCCAGGGAACCTCTTCAGAAAGAATCCCAAACCGAATCCGAAATGACAGTTCCCCACGAGCCCCATGTTGTAAATGTGTATTTTCTCTTCAACCAACCATGCAAAGAATTATCTGTCAATGTGTGTGTTTTCTTATCACTGACACCGGGCTTCTATCTGTGTCTGTAGGCTTACTAGTACATTTGGACAATTCATACCGGGCTGCTGAAAACGGGCACGAATGCTGACTCTGCTTTAAAGGTGATGTTCTTTATCAATCAGCTTCATCTTATCAAGACGGCATCCCGCCATTCAAACTAACACTTGATTGAGTAGCAGCACATATCGTTGCAGCTCGTTTTTACATGTTATATTAGGAATACCTTTCAGATGCGCTGTCTCCTAATTAGAGAAGTGACGGCAACCCAGAACAAATACTCTCTTATAGGCCATACGATTAGTATATAGTGCACTACAATACAAAAAAACAAAACAATACCTTATGGGTTCTGGTCAAAAGTAGTGCACTATGTAGGGAATAGGGTGCCATTTGGGATGCAGATCTGGGGTTCGATTGGAGAAGAATAGAGGAGAGGAGAGGAGAGGAGAGGAGAGGAGAGGAGAGGAGAGGAGAGGAGAGGAGAGCTTGGGATGCAGATCTGTGTTTCGATTGGAGAAGAATAGAGGAGAGGAGAGGAGAGCTTGGGATGCTGCTGACAGTTGAGAGAGAGAAAGAGAGAGAGAGAGAGAGAGAGGTGGGAGGCTTTCAAATGTCGCACCAATTAATCTATCCAGCCATCAACAATATTCTGGAAAACAAAGTCAGAGGCCAATCAATCGGCATCACTTTTCCCCTCGCAGGGTTATGGGAAAATTGATTTGTCAAACAAAGCAAAGCGTTTTGGAAGCAGCCAGCCAGCTAGTCATCCAGACAGCCAGGGAACAGACAGCCAAAGAGACAGACAGCTAGACAAGGAGTCAGCCAGGGAACAGCCAGACGGGGAACAGCCAGACAGCCGGGGAACATCCAGCCAGGGAACATCCAGCCAGCCAGGGAACATCCGGCCAGGGAACATCCAGCCAGGGAACATCCGGCCAGGGAACATCCAGCCAGGGAACATCCAGCCAGGGAACATCCAGCCAGGGATTTCCTATGATCTTCTATGTAGAAGAACCCCTTACAGTATTATAGACACTATGTCCTGGGATTTCCTATGATCTATGTAGAAAAACCCCTTACAGTATTATAGACACTATGACCTGGGATCTCCTATGATCTTCTATGTAGAAAAACCCTTGACTCTCGTGTAGATCGTGAGGGTCATAGAGCAAAACGTGTGCGTGTTTGTGAGTCTCAACTTTTCACAGATGCCTTTTAATAGTTTGTAGCTCAAAACATTCGGACACTACATATGTTTTTGGTTTAAAAAAAAAAATACCTTCAGGATCCATCCCTTGTCTTCCAAACACAGCTCCAGCTCAGCTCCAGTTAATCACACTTGACTAATGATTAGTATGTTGGTTAGGATGAAATCTGATTTTAGGACTTTGTGGCTGTGCCAACTAGCGACCTCTCTGCAGAGCTGCCTCCAGAACAAGAATCATGACGAAAAAACGCTAACCTTCGTAATATTCAGTTCAATAATACGATACACTGGTAGACGTTTTGTTTTGTTGTCCCTGACCTAACTCGAACACGCAACCTTTGTATTGCTAGACTATCGCGGATTACGTCCAACCATCCTCCCTGACCAACCTCCCTACTTTATTTCTGTCTCAAGTAACTAGACCAGTAAGTATCATACGTCTTGGAGGTGCTCCGAAATACATAAAGTATGTTTTGTACGGCTCTGAGTCCAGGCTGCTGTGTCACATTGTGCCAATCATGCTTTATAAAGGAAAGAGCGCAGAGCTCCTCTATAGGGACTCCTCCACCCTCCTCTCCCATCCCTTGATAATGTATCTGCATCTCTCCCTGACTTGTCCTTGCGTCGGGAAGGTCGTCCCGTCATGAGAGTAGAAAGAGCTACATCCCAAATATAACACTAGTCCTTCTATTGTGCATTGTCCCCCACAGGGCTGGTCAACAATAGTGCACTATATAGGGGAATTGTCCCCCACAGGGCTGGTCAACAATAGTGCACTATATAGGGGAATTGTCCCCCACAGGGCTGGTCAACAATAGTGCACTATGTAGGGGAATTGTCCCCCACAGTGCTGGTCAACAGTAGTGCACTATGTAGGGGAATTGTCCCCTACAGTGCTGGTCAACAGTAGTGCACTATGTAGGGGAATTGTCCCCCACAGGGCTGGTCAACAATAGTGCACTATGTAGGGGAATTCTCCCCCACAGAGCTGGTCAACAGTAGTGCACTATGTAGGGGAATTGTCCCCCATAGGGCTAGTCAACAGTAGTGCACTATATAGGGGAATTGTCCCCCACAGTGCTGGTCAACAGTAGTGCACTATGTAGGGGAATTCTCCCCCACAGAGCTGGTCAACAGTAGTGCACTATGTAGGGGAATTGTCCCCCATAGGGCTAGTCAACAGTAGTGCACTATATAGGGGAATTGTCCCCCACAGTGCTGGTCAACAGTAGTGCACTATGTAGGGGAATTCTCCCCCACAGGGCTGGTCAACAATAGTGCACTATGTAGGGGAATTGTCCCCCACAGGGCTGGTCAACAATAGTGCACTATGTAGGGGAATTGTCCCCCACAGAGCTGGTCAACAATAGTGCACTATGTAGGGGAATTGTCCCCCATAGGGCTGGTCAACAGTAGTGCACTATATAGGGGAATTCTCCTCCACAGTGCTGGTCAACAGTAGTGCACTATGTAGGGGAATTGTCCCCCACAGGGCTGGTCAACAGTAGTGCACTATGCAGGGGAATAGGGTGTCATTGGGGGGATCCTTGGATCCTGAATGGGCCATTTCTTCTCCAACACCCCTTTAATGTCATCACTAAAATACGAGGTCATTAGGAGATATTAAAACACTGCTGACAAACTCATTAAGGTGAGACATTAAACGGGGCGGGGGGGTTGATTAATCCTCTTTAACGATTATTTTTAAGTGGTTCTGCTTAGAATTAATACAGATTTACTGGTGGAGCTAATTCTAACTGAGGGCAAAACAGTAACACTGGGTGAAGGGTAGGGTGAAAGTCTGCGGCCGTGCCCCCCCCGTCCTTCCCCGTCCTTCCCCGTCCTTCCCTCTCTCTCTGATGAACTTAAAAAGGCTCAAGGGGAAAACCAAAAGGATTCCCAAACCGTCACAAAGCTCCTATAATTTGTTCATGGTTCAGACTTTTGTGATGGTCATAACAACATAGGCCTGTTATAAAGAAATGCAGGCGTCATGCCCGTTGGTGGCAAAGGGGCACATGCCCCCTCAGATTTGTCCTGTTAAATGTTTTGTTGTCGGTTCTCTGTAATACTAATAGCCATTTAGCAATTTTATGAAGTTAGTTTTACCCAGATTTTAGCAGAGATGCAGAGAAGCATATTTAGTTTCCTAAAAAAAAAACACAGACAGCTCAAGATGTATACTCAGACATGTAGAAAAAGAAACATGTTATTTATTATTACTATTTTTTTTATACATAAAATTATGCAAATTATTATGGCTCTATATTGCAGGGAAAATAGGTTTCAGGTGTTTGAAAAAAATACAAAATTCTCCAATTTACGGCCTGGGGAGGGGGCAAAGTTGTGCCTGTTGTCATAGATTGAGGACTCATCGCGGATATGGATATTGCCAGAGGCTTTCCACCATTTTAAAGTAGTCAACTGGATGGGGATTCCTATGAGTTTGGCACAATCAGCCAATGAAGAAGAAGATAACCGAGGCTTTAAAATGAATATAGCCACAATGTCTTTTATTTATATATGTTTTGCAAATGTTTCTTACTTTTTAACTCTGCATTGTTGGGAACGGGCTCGTAAGTAAGCATTTCAATGTGACAAATATAATTGTATTTTATCCTTCACAGATGCTATAACGGCACAGATACAAAGATGCCTATCTCTACCGCCTGTTGTTCACTGTTATCTGCCCTCTCATCTGCTAGAATGGTCCCATCTGATCTCGCCTTCCATCTTTGGGGACATATTGCCATTGTTAGTGCGGTCACTTGACTATCTTGTCAAATATAATAGACAATCATTGGTTGGACTACTGAAATCTGGCTGTGGCGTATGAGGCTTGTAAATTTATAAAGAAATGTCACCCTCTTGTGGAATGGAAAAATAACCATTTGGGCGAACCGGAAATGATGTGTACAAGACTACATGCCAACCAATCAGCGTTTACGTTTCCCTCCACGACCAGATAGCTTTGTAGCTAAATGATACGGAACCCGAAAACCCACACGAACAACGCATTTAATTTAATTTGTTAGTATTTATTGATACATCAAACGACATCAATAATCAACGTTTGTTTACGGATAACACGCGTGGTAACGTACCACTATCGAGGATAAAGTAGCTTTAAATTGGTATTTTTAACTGCACCATCTTTATGTGAGGACAAAGGCCTACACATTGCTCGCTGCTTCCAAAGCATGTATCCCTCTTGGGGTAGTAACTATGGTGGTGGTGGTGGCGGTGGCGGCCATCAACCACCTTCGCAGCAGCACTTCGGTGCGCCGAGGGGTCAGTCTCCTCAAGGCGAAGGCTTCGGGGGAGGATTCGGGGGCTATGGAGCTGCTACACCCGCAGCTGCACCCGGGTCAACGTTCAACAGCCTGCGGGAGCAGCATCTCCAGCAGATGCAGCAGCTACAACAGCTCCACCATAAACAGCTCCAATCCGTGCTGCACCACGACAGGAACGTAAATGAAAACCCCTATGGCGGCGGCGGTGGTCCTGCGGCCGAGTCGTGGCAAGGCAACTCGGGATATGGGTATGGTTCAACGGGGACCGGTGCCCCTTCCTCATACCAGGAGGAGTATCAGTCCATGCAAGGCCCTTCCCCTTATCAAGATGAGTATCAGTCCATGGAAACCGGGGCGCCAAGCCCACAACTTCAGCCACCGCAGCCCAAAGAGACCCAGCTTCCCCCATCAGAGGAGAACCCACCCCCATCAGAGGCGAACCCACAGGTACCCACTCAGAACAATGGTACACCAGCGACTAAATAGGTAAAGAAGAAAGAATCTTTGGCCCCAAAAGAGTCAAATTTCCGAGATGGAAACTCGGCTCAGGGAGAACGACTACCCCCTCTCATTGAAGCCACGGTGTACTGCAGGCATTGTTAACAGAAAACAGGATCCCCATTATAATTTAATAGAAAAATGGCGATCTTCGTGGTCGTTTTTTTTTTTATTTTTATTAAACGTGTATAATAATAATAACAATTTTCGAAGACAATCATGGTACCAATACTTGTTTCTAATACACGAGATGTATGTCCTTGAACCGTTATTGTAAAATTACACACAAAATAAGTTGTCAAATGTAGTTGCTAATGGCAACCTCCTATACCCCGGTCGGCCTTTAAACTGGGAATGTTATGTCTCCATTGGTGCTGAACAATTAACCAAAATATAGGTTATTTTTCGGTTTTAAAACAACTAATCGACAAAACTTCGATTACATTTTTTTTTTATTCCGTTTTTATTTAGGGTTTTATCTGTGAGCTCAATAAGGATCCAGACTGAACTGTGCGACGTAGCAGGGAGTTGTAGTTTCCAACAAGACAATGTTTTACATAGTTTAGTGTGTGAAACTTGCTAATTAACTACAATGACCATAATCCATTGCACATCTACTTTTCCTGTCCGTGTTTCTTTTATGCAGAGACAGGAATACGCGATCTTGAGGGGATACAGAAAGCAGCTGTTGCTTTAGCTGAATATACATGATCAGTGATTGATAGTTCGCATTCAGAGGTCATAAAAGTTATGCCTTATTTAATTTGAAGAACTACTAAATAGTGATTTTTTGTCAGACAGCAGCTCTATAGAGAGGATGACTTGGAATTAAATAGTCATTCAAATGTAATATACACAACTAAATGATTTATAATTATTTATAATTTATTTAGTGTTGATTACTCTTAATGTTGATCATTTATTATAATAATGCTCATTTTCCTTGATCTCCTTCTTGTTATTATTATAATAATAAGTCATAGCCTACTAATGAGAATGACAAGTAGAGCAGCCTTGTATAACCACCACTGAGCTGTAGGCCTCAGGCTGTAGGCCTCCTGTTTAATCTTAATGCCGCAACTGACTATAGTTTAATACTTATATAGGCTACTGTATCAATCATTAATTTGTTCATGTCATCACACCGCATACGAGTCATTCATGATTTGAAATGCAATCAAGCATTTTAGTTTTAAAATTAAAAATAAAGCGAGCCTTGAATAATCAGCTTAAACCATAAATAAATTGTTCCTTTTTTAGAAATTGCATTCACAAATGAATACGATTGTTCGTATTCTTTGCAGTAATAAAGGCTTAACAAAACAAAAAACGTTACAGCAGACTGGTACGCTTATACTTTATTTAGTGTTTACATTGTTCCGGTCAGAACAATTGTAGTGTAATCTATACCGCACCTGTTTGGCAGACAATAATATACACACAGCACTTGATCCATACCTTCTTTTCCTTGATCTCCAGTATTTTCCACAATTAGTCACAAAATGAATATGCCTTGTCTGTATTTTGTACATGGCAGGAGAGTAACAATTCCAGACAGAATAACCTACACATTTTTTGGGGGGGAGGTGGGGGGGGGGGCGAACTCCAAAAGTCCTCTGATAATATTAGTCTTTTGTGAATCGAGATCCCTGTGGGGTTTTTTTGGAGAGAAATATCTCAGTTTGACAGCTGTTGCTTGCAGTTTGCACAAGAAAACCATAACTGATGGGATGAATTGAACTAAGTGCTGCTCATAAACTATATATGCTATGGACTACAAGCAGCCTATCAACTTTCAGTGAATGCTTTTGTTCATATGTTTTGTGTGTATGAACTGAATATTACCAAAATGCATCAGTAAAAAAAAAAAAAAACATTGAGCCTATTTAATGCAACTGTTGCTGTTAATAGATCGCAAAGCGGCAGCATTCAACTGACCTAAAGGTTTGGAAATGATGCGATGGCTTTCTCATCCATAGGCTTCAAAATGCATCTCAAGTGCAATTGCACTGTTTAGCTCGCATCTGAAGGCTGGGGGACATTTAGGATGTACTGTGGATCGCTAAAATATCCTAAAATCCTGGCTTCTACACCTGCATTGCTTGCGGTTTGGGGTTTTAGGCTGGGTTTCTGTACAGCACTTTGAGATATCAGCTGATGTACGAAGGGCTATATAAATACATTTGATTTGATTTGATGATTATGATCACACTTCCTCAATTCAAATATGATGGCGACACTATATGAACGATGGTTTGGTTTGGTTTAGAAACTTGGGAACCAAGATGTCGTTCTCAGTGTGGCCCCATCACCTTGACATGCTGAAATACAGTATCTTCACACCTAGAATTAAAAACCTGCAGGTTTCTGTCAAAACTGTCAACTTATTGAAAATAAAATAAGAATTACATGGGGGGCAGTTTTGGTGGTGGTGGTGGTGGTGGTGGGGGGGGGGGGGGGGGGGACTAAAATCGTCTTCTGGAATAACGGACATTCTGGAGCAATAATTACATCACCAACCTAGTAATACTAGTCCATTGTGAATAGGTCTTTGGTCGCGTGCATGTGTCACGTAAAGAGAGCACGGCTTGAGGGAATAGGGAATATTTTTCCTAAAATAGTTGATTTGATTAAAACACACCGGATGTGTCTATAGATGGGGGGGGGGGGGGGGGGAAATACCCGTTCTAACATTTTTTTGACCAATCGATTGGTCGAAAGAACAGAAGGCTATTGGTCGACCAAGGTTTTTTGCTGTTGCCGGGGACAGCCCTAGGCCAATGACCATAGATCTTTATGCTGTTCCGTCAACTCCTATCTGCGGCCAAGCTAGTTTCTCACAGTGTTGTGATGAGATCTCGTCTACCTGCACAAGCTGTCATCACGTCTCAAGAGAAGCGCTGTGTCGCCAGAACACCATGCTAACCAGAATGTCTGATGTTGATATGATGCTTGTTGTTGTCGTCCAGGAGCAGCAGCAGTATTGGTACAAGCAGCATCTCCAGAACTTGCAGAGGCTGAAAGCAGAGAAGGCCAAACAGGGCCAGGGTGATGGCCCGGCACCCCCACCTCCCAACCCCCAGCCCCACTCGGCGGCAGCCGCTCCTCCCCCTCCAACGGAACCACCCAAGAACGCCCCTCCACCACCACCTCCAAAAGAGGAGCCCCCACCACCACCTCCACCCGATGACGCAAAGGTATGGAGAAACCTGACTGTTTCACATGTCTGAGATAGACTGTGATTAGTATTGTAGGTGAGCGTCTTGGTCTATCATAGACATAGCTACAATTTACAGGATCTCATGAGAATGAGAAGTTTTCAAACATTCCTGTGCAATATCGTCCGAACATACTCCGATGATGAGCTGTAACAATTCAATGATATGCCAGGTATTCACGTATCGGTTTCTCAATGTCATTGGGGGGGGGGGAGACAACTAAATGAATATATTGGGTAAACCTCTGTCCTTGAAGTGCAGTGTGGAGACAGAAAGATGTGACCTGATGAAGACGTGCCTCTGTGGAAGATCTAAGAACGTAGCCAATAGGCTAACTCAAATGTTTTTGTATTTAACAGTGTCTTTGAGATTCCTGCTGTAATAAAAAGGGCTATACAAATCTAGTATCCTCTCCTCCTGCAGCCTGCCCCCACGACCCAGGACCCAGTAGAGGTGGCCCGCCTGCAGCAGCTTCAGAGTGCAGCGGCCCAGTGGCAGCAGGCCCAGCAGCAGAGAGCGGGCTACCAGTACCAAGCCCTGATGCAGCACCATGCTCAGCTACAGACCATCCTCAACCAGTACCAGCAGTGTATCCAACAACCTGCTCAGCTAGAGGTATCTCTATTGACATTTGTTTTAAGCTTTTTTTTTTTGTTATTTATTTTTTTACTCAACGAAAATGTTCATGATTCAAGATTCTTCCCCTCCTTTTTTAAAATTTTTTAAAATTAATTTTTAAATATCTATTTTTTTTTTTAGAATATGGCTGAAGTTGTGATCAGTTCTGTGCTAATTTCAATCCGTCTCATCATTATAGTAATGAACTTTATTTGCGCAGCGTCTTGCATGGATACAATACAGTTTGCGTGTTTGTAGAACATGTTATCCTAGCATGCTCCTCACAACGTGTGTGTTGTCTGTTTGCTGTCGGGGGTTATTTTTGAAAGCAAAATTCTAATTTCCTTTCGAAAGATGGACAATTTAAATAAGCCGATTCTATTCTCTGAGATGTCCTCTTCTTTATATCAGGCCTATGCACGAGGCAAATTTCCACATTGTTTGGACAACAGTTTTTCTCAAACCCCCCCTCCCCTCCCCCGTGTAGACGATGTCTATGGCCATGCAGCTGAGTCACTATGAGACGCAGCAGAAGCAGTTTGGCCCGGTGTTTGGAGACTGGGGCCGCACCTTCAGCCAATGGCAAGAGCAGTTCCAGTCCTACCCACATAAAGACCAGCTACAGAACTACGAGTTACAGTGGAAACAGTGGCAGGAACAGATGAACTCTACCTCAGCACACCTACAGGTACAACCTGACAAACTCCACCTCAGCACACCTACAGGTACAGTACAACCAGACAAACTCTACCTCAGCACACCTACAGGTACAGTACAACCAGACAAACTCAACCTCAGCACACCTACAGGTACAGTACAACCAGACAAACTCCACCTCAGCACACCTACAGGTACAACCAGACAAACTCTACCTCAGCACACCTACAGGTACAACCTGACAAACTCCACCTCAGCACACCTACAGGTACAGTACAACCAGACAAACTCCACCTCAGCACACCTACAGGTACAGTACAACCAGACAAACTCTACCTCAGCACACCTACAGGTACAGTACAACCAGACAAACTCTACCTCAGCACACCTACAGGTACAACCTGACAAACTCCACCTCAGCACACCTACAGGTACAGTACAACCAGACAAACTCCACCTCAGCACACCTACAGGTACAACCAGACAAACTCTACCTCAGCACAGGTACAGTACAACCAGACAAACTCTACCTCAGCACACCTACAGGTACAGTACAACCAGACAAACTCTACCTCAGCACACCTACAGGTACAACCTGACAAACTCCACCTCAGCACACCTACAGGTACAGTACAACCAGACAAACTCCACCTCAGCACACCTACAGGTACAACCAGACAAACTCTACCTCAGCACAGGTACAGTACAACCAGACAAACTCTACCTCAGCACACCTACAGGTACAGTACAACCAGACAAACTCTACCTCAGCACACCTACAGGTACAGTACAACCAGACAAACTCAACCTCAGCACACCTACAGGTACAGTACAACCAGACAAACTCAACCTCAGCACACCTACAGGTACAGTACAACCAGACAAACTCCACCTCAGCACACCTACAGGTACAGTACAACCAGACAAACTCCACCTCAGCACACCTACAGGTACAGTACAACCAGACAAACTCCACCTCAGCACACCTACAGGTACAGTACAACCAGACAAACTCAACCTCAGCACACCTACAGGTACAGTACAACCAGACAAACTCAACCTCAGCACACCTACAGGTACAGTACAACCAGACAAACTCAACCTCAGCACACCTACAGGTACAGTACAACCAGACAAACTCCACCTCAGCACACCTACAGGTACAGTACAACCTGACAAACTCCACCTCAGCACACCTACAGGTACAACCTGACAAACTCTACCTCAGCACACCTACAGGTACAGTACAACCTGACAAACTCCACCTCAGCACACCTACAGGTACAGTACAACCAGACAAACGCCACCTCAGCACACCTACAGGTACAACCTGACAAACTCCACCTCAGCACACCTACAGGTACAACCTGACAAACTCCACCTCAGCACACCTACAGGTACAGTACAGCCAGACAAACTCCACCTCAGCACACCTACAGGTACAACCAGACAAACTCCACCTCAGCACACCTACAGGTACAGTACAACCAGACAAACTCCACCTCAGCACACCTACAGGTACAGTACAACCAGACAAACTCTACCTCAGCACACCTACAGGTACAGTACAACCAGACAAACTCCACCTCAGCACACCTACAGGTACAGTACAACCAGACAAACTCCACCTCAGCACACCTACAGGTACAGTACAACCAGACAAACTCAACCTCAGCACACCTACAGGTACAGTACAACCAGACAAACTCTACCTCAGCACACCTACAGGTACAGTACAACCAGACAAACTCCACCTCAGCACACCTACAGGTACAGTACAACCAGACAAACTCCACCTCAGCACACCTACAGGTACAGTACAACCAGACAAACTCAACCTCAGCACACCTACAGGTACAGTACAACCAGACAAACTCAACCTCAGCACACCTACAGGTACAGTACAACCAGACAAACTCCACCTCAGCACACCTACAGGTACAACCAGACAAACTCCACCTCAGCACACCTACAGGTACAACCTGACAAACTCCACCTCAGCACACCTACAGGTACAGTACAACCAGACAAACTCCACCTCAGCACACCTACAGGTACAACCAGACAAACTCCACCTCAGCACACCTACAGGTACAACCAGACAAACTCCACCTCAGCACACCTACAGGTACAACCAGACAAACTCCACCTCAGCACACCTACAGGTACAGTACAACCAGACAAACTCCACCTCAGCACACCTACAGGTACAACCAGACAAACTCCACCTCAGCACACCTACAGGTACAGTACAAACAGACAAACTCCACCTCTGTACTGTGTGTGTACCTCCCCTTTGCTTCTATGGCCTTTTCAGTAGGATGTAATGGAACAGGATGTAGAGTAGAACAGGGTTCCCTGACTTGTTCAGTAGGATGTAATGGAACAGGATGTAGAGTAGAACAGGGTTCCCTGACTTGTTCAGTAGGATGTAATGGAACAGGATGTAGAGTAGAACAGGGTTCCCTGACTTGTTCAGTAGGATGTAATGGAACAGGATGTAGAGTAGAACAGGGTTCCCTGACTTGTTCAGTAGGATGTAATGGAACAGGATGTAGAGTAGAACAGGGTTCCCTGACTTGTTCAGTAGGATGTAATGGAACAGGATGTAGAGTAGAACAGGGTTCCCCTGACTTGTTCAGTAGGATGTAATGGAACAGGATGTAGAGTAGAACAGGGTTCCCTGACTTGTTCAGTAGGATGTAATGGAACAGGATGTAGAGTAGAACAGGGTTCCCCTGACTTGTTCAGTAGGATGTAATGGAACAGGATGTAGAGTAGAACAGGGTTCCCTGACTTGTTCAGTAGGATGTAATGGAACAGGATGTAGAGTAGAACAGGGTTCCCTGACTTGTTCAGTAGGATGTAATGGAACAGGATGTAGAGTAGAACAGGGTTCCCTGACTTGTTCAGTAGGATGTAATGGAACAGGATGTAGAGTAGAACAGGGTTCCCTGACTTGTTCAGTAGGATGTAATGGAACAGGATGTAGAGTAGAACAGGGTTCCCTGACTTGTTCAGTAGGATGTAATGGAACAGGATGTAGAGTAGAACAGGGTTCCCTGACTTGTTCAGTAGGATGTAATGGAACAGGATGTAGAGTAGAACAGGGTTCCCCTGACTTGTTCAGTAGGATGTAATGGAACAGGATGTAGAGTAGAACAGGGTTCCCTGACTTGTTCAGTAGGATGTAATGGAACAGGATGTAGAGTAGAACAGGGTTCCCTGACTTGTTCAGTAGGATGTAATGGAACAGGATGTAGAGTAGAACAGGGTTCCCTGACTTGCGGGACGAATTTGGGCCGCAGGTGTTATTTTAATGTCTATCGATGGACATAAAATACCCCAAAAATCAGCTCCAATTGATTTAAATTTGGAAATCTGTTCTGAAATATTACCTCACCTGAAAGAGGAATATAATGTGATTGGATACAAATGTAAGCAAGGTTTTTTTAAATTTTATTTGACCTTTATTTAACCAGGCAAGTCAGTTAAGAACAAATTCTTATTTTCAATGACGGCCTACTGGGGAACAGTGGGTTAACTGCCTTGTTCAGGGGGCAGAACGACAGATTTGTGCCTTGTGTAGTTAATTTTTTTGGGGGGGGGCTGCAGTCTATAAATCATTAGTAATTATGTCCGGCCCCCCTGACCACTCGCTCAAGAAAACATGTGTCCACTGCTGAATCTAGTTCCCTGATGAAGGTGATATCTGTCCTATAGAATAAACACCTGCGTTCAGTCTAGTCGTTGTATTTCCATCTGTGTACGTTGCTGGCTACACCCTAACCAGGTTCATGTAAAAACACTTGATGTAAAATATATATAATTTTTTTTAAATGTGTGTGTGTGTGTATATATATATATACACACAGTGCCTTGCGAAAGTATTCGGCCCCCTTGAACTTTGCGACCTTTTGCCACATTTCAGGCTTCAAACATAAAGAAATAAAACTGTATTTTTTTGTGAAGAATCAACAACAAGTGGGACACAATCATGAAGTGGAACGACATTTATTGGATATTTCAAACTTTTTTAACAAATCAAAAACTGAAAAATTGGGCGTGCAAAATTATTCAGCCCCCTTAAGTTAATACTTTGTAGCGCCACCTTTTGCTGCGATTACAGCTGTAAGTCGCTTGGGGTATGTCTCTATCAGTTTTGCACATCGAGAGACTGACATTTTTTCCCATTCCTCCTTGCAAAACAGCTCGAGCTCAGTGAGGTTGGATGGAGAGCATTTGTGAACAGCAGTTTTCAGTTCTTTCCACATATTCTCGATTGGATTCAGGTCTGGACTTTGACTTGGCCATTCTAACACCTGAATATGTTTATTTTTGAACCATTCCATTGTAGATTTTGCTTTATGTTTTGGATCATTGTCTTGTTGGAAGACAAATCTCCGTCCCAGTCTCAGGTCTTTTGCAGACTCCATCAGGTTTTCTTCCAGAATGGTCCTGTATTTGGCTCCATCCATCTTCCCATCAATTTTAACCATCTTCCCTGTCCCTGCTGAAGAAAAGCAGGCCCAAACCATGATGCTGCCACCACCATGTTTGACAGTGGGGATGGTGTGTTCAGGGTGATGAGCTGTGTTGCTTTTACGCCAAACATAACGTTTTGCATTGTTGCCAAAAAGTTACATTTTGGTTTCATCTGACCAGAGCACCTTCTTCCACATGTTTGGTGTGTCTCCCAGGTTTATGGATATCTTTAAGAAATGGCTTTCTTCTTGCCACTCTTCCATAAAGGCCAGATTTGTGCAATATACGACTGATTGTTGTCCTATGGACAGAGTCTCCCACCTCAGCTGTAGATCTCTGCAGTTCATCCAGAGTGATCATGGGCCTCTTGGCTGCATCTCTGATCAGTCTTCTCCTTGTATGAGCTGAAAGTTTAGAGGGGCGGCCAGGTCTTGGTAGATTTGCAGTGGTCTGATACTCCTTCCATTTCAATATTATCGCTTGCACAGTGCTCCTTGGGATGTTTAAAGCTTGGGAAATCTTTTTGTATCCAAATCCGGCTTTAAACTTCTTCACAACAGTATCTCGGACCTGCCTGGTGTGTTCCTTGTTCTTCATGATGCTCTCTGCGCTTTTAACGGACCTCTGAGACTATCACAGTGCAGGTGCATTTATACGGAGACTTGATTACACACAGGTGGATTGTATTTATCATCATTAGTCATTTAGGTCAACATTGGATCATTCAGAGATCCTCACTGAACTTCTGGAGAGAGTTTGCTGCACTGAAAGTAAAGGGGCTGAATAATTTTGCACGCCCAATTTTTCAGTTTTTGATTTGTTAAAAAAGTTTGAAATATCCAATAAATGTCGTTCCACTTCATGATTGTGTCCCACTTGTTGTTGATTCTTCACAAAAAAATACAGTTTTATATCTTTATGTTTGAAGCCTGAAATGTGGCAAAAAGTCGGCAAGTTCAAGGGGGCCGAATGCTTTCGCAAGGCACTGTGTGTGTGTGTGTGTGTGTGTGTGTGTGTATGTATGTGTATATATATATATATATATATTTATTATATTAAAAAATATATATATTAAATGTATATATATATTTTTTAATATTTTTAAGTGTGTGTATATATATATTATATTTAAAAGGGCTCCTTAAATGTGATTTGATTGCAGGAGAGGGTGACCACCCTGCGAGCCATGCAGCAGCAGTACGGAGGTGGTGGTGGGCAGTACCGCACTGACCAATACAGTAGTAGTGACCGGTATGGTACTGGAGGGTATGGGGACCAGTACAGCCAATATGGTCAGTACCCACACTCTGGACCGGACTCGCAGATTCAACAAGTCCCCATGGTGAGCCCGTCTATGCCGTCCCAGCCAGGTAGCCAGCCCTCGTCCACCTCTGGACCCATGTCCCAGGGCCCTCCACCAGGGCAGCACGGCCCCTCCAACGCCCAACGTGTTGGAACCTCCACAGGAGAATCGCAGCACGGCCTCTCCAATGCCCAACGTGTGGGAACCCCCACAGGAGAACCGCAGCACGACCTCTCCAATGCCCAACGTGTGGGAACCCCCACAGGAGAACCACAGCACGGCCTCTCCAATGCCCAACGTGTGGGAACCCCCACAGGAGAACCGCAGCACGGCCTCTCCAATGCCCAACGTGTGGGAACCCCCACAGGAGAACCACACCACGGCCCTCCACCGGGGCACCAGGGCCCTCCACCAGGGCACCAGGGCCCTCCACCAGGGCACCAGGGTCCTCCACCAGGGCACCAGGGTCCTCCACCAGGGCACCAGGGTCCTCCACCCGGGCACCAGGGCCCTCCACCCGGGCACCAGGGCCCTCCACCCGGGCACCAGGGCCCTCCACCAGGGCACCAGGGCCCTCCACCAGGGCACCAGGGCCCTCCACCAGGGCACCAGGGCCCTCCACCAGGGCACCAGGGCCCTCAGTCAGAGCAGTACAACCTGTCTGGACCCCTTGGTAGAGGGGCAGGCCCAGGAGGGAGAGGGTTGGCCAGACCACCAGGTCCACAAGGAGGACAGCCTCCGTCCTACCAAGGCCCCAGAGGACCAAGGTAACTTGTGTATTCACGACATAATGTTATTAAACCCCCCCCACCCTCTTTACCAGGTCTCCCTTTGGGAGAGATTTTGTTTGTACCTGAAAGTGACAACTTGGATAAAAAAAAATATAAAAAAACACAAGGTTAAATCAAACATTGCCATTTTTCATTTACAGGCTGTTTAAACATTCATGTGTTTTCTTTCCACCCAGGTTTGACGGTCCGAGAGGGAACGGCCCGCGGTTTGACCAGCAGCAGTCCGGTCAACAGCAGAGGTTCAACGCTCCACCGGGTCCCAGGTTCAACCAGCAGCGCCCAAGGTTTGATCAGCTTGGCCCCAGAGGACCAGGGCCTCGGTTCGGACAGCAGGGACCCCACTTCGACCACCCCCCGAGACAGAGCCCCCCAGCCCGCTTTGAAAGGCCCCCGGGTCCCTCGGCACCTTATATCGGCCCACAGCCTAAACCAGACACGGGCAAAGACACCAAACTACCTCAGGGTAAGACTGACATGCCAGCAGGCTCCAAGCCTCCTGGAATTAAACCTACTGGGCCAGCTAAACCAGTAGCAGTCAGTACAACTAAGCAAGGTGCATTGACAGAACCAGGGGATATGTCAGAGGACATGTTGGAGTCCCTTGGGGGCTTCTTCGTCCAAAACGACCCCATCCCTCAGACGAAAGCAGAGGCTGATGCTGCTGCTGCTGCTGCTAGTAAGGACTCCAAAAAGGAAGAGGTGACCCCCCCTGCTGCTGCCGGTGCCAAGCACCCCTCTTCTGTAACCCCGGAAACCGCTTCCCCTGCCAAGAACGCTCTCAAACCAGGTGGACCGGCCGGGCCGTTGAAGACCAACGTCAGTAACAACAACGGGCCTCAGGGACCACAGGGGCCTAAGCCTCACGGACCGGAGCCGCCGAAGACCAACACAATGACCAACCAACCCGCTGGTCTTCTGGGGCTCATGGGCCGTGGTAGAGGGGGACGTGGCCAGCCTCTAGGGCCTGTAAGAGGGGAGGAGGACGGAGGTAGAGGACGAGGGGAGGCGGACGGAGGGATGAGGGGAGGGAGAGGACGAGGGGAGGCGGACGGAGGGATGAGGGGAGGGAGAGGACGAGGGGAGGCGGACGGAGGGATGAGAGGAGGGAGAGGACGAGGGGAGGCGGACGGAGGGATGAGAGGAGGGAGAGGACGAGGGGAGGCGGACGGAGGGATGAGGGGAGGGAGAGGACTAGGAGAGGCGGACGGAGGGATGAGGGGAGGGAGAGGACGAGGGGAGGCGGACGGAGGGATGAGGGGAGGGAGAGGACGAGGGGAGGCGGACGGAGGGTTGAGGGGAGGGAGAGGACGAGGGGAGGCGGACGGAGGGATGAGGGGAGGGCGAGGGGAGGCAGACGGAGGGATGAGGGGAGGGCGAGGGGAGGTGGACGGCGGGATGAGGGGAGGGAGAGGGCGAGGGGAGGCGGACGGAAGGATGAGGGGAGGGAGAGGACGAGGGGAAGCGGACGGCGGGATGAGGGAAGGGAGAGGACGAGGTGGTCTATGGGGACGTGGAGGGAAACAGTCGGGTATCCCAGACTTCAGTCCCAACACAATCCCTCTGGGAGGTGGGAGGACGGAGGACGACATGGAGGGGGTTCCTTACGACTACAGACCTCCTCATGACGAGATGAGATCACAACATGGAGGACCAGAGGAGGACTGGCAGGACTGGCAGCAGGACCCTTCACTGGAGAAACCTGAAGGTCCTCCTCTGCCTGAAGAGGAGATGTGGGTCCCTGAAGAGCACTACTACCCTCCAGAGGACTACTACGAAGACCCAGGGAGAGGAGGTCCCCCTTTGGGGAGAGGAAAGCCTCTAGATGGGCACCACTGGGAGGAAGCAGACCCCCCACCTCCAGAGTACTGGGGAGAGGAAGGAGATCCCTACTGGATGGACCGGAGGCCCCCTCCTCATGGCATGAGAGGAGGCCCCCGAGCCCTGTTCCCCCCTGGGCGTGGTCGCCCCCCACGAGGCAGGCCCGGCTTCATGCACCAGGGTGGTCCCAGACGCCCCCTTCCTCCTCCTCACGGAGCCATAGACCCCCATGAACCTCTCGGATCCCCCATGGATCCTGACGATGACATGGACCCTCTGGGACCCCCGCTGCATCGGGACTACAACCCCAGAGGGCCCATACACCACGATATGATGGAGCGAGACATGAGGGGACGGCCTCCTCCACCTAGAGAGATGATGGACAGAGATCTGATGGGGCCTGGTGGTCATCCTCCATATCACGACATGGAGATGGACCCTGGCTGGCCCCCGGGCCCCGGACGACCCCCCCACCTCGGCAGAGACGGGCCGAGAGGTCCCCCCCCGCCTCCCCATGAGATGATGGAGCGGGGAGGGATGAGGAGGCGTCCGTTGGGACCTCGGGGCGCCCCAATGGGCCGGGGCGTGATGCGGCACCCACCTCGCTCACTCGAGGACTTGGAGGGGTACCCCCATGAGGGGTATGGGGAGGGGTTTGGTGGTCCCGGTGATGATGGGTATGGAAGAACGCTGCCGCCACGTGACTGGCCGGACCACCCCTCACATGAGTACGACTGTGAGGAGGAGTATTATCCCCAGGAGCCTCCTCGTGTTGGGGTGTGGGACAGGGAGAGAGGAGGACCACTACCGGAGAGGGACTATTCTCCCTACCCTTCCCGCGGTCCTCCACCTCCCCCAGACCGTTTCAGAGATGACGAGTGGGCCGATGAGAGAGAGCGAGACCGTCCTCCATACCCCTACGAGGGAGACAGAGAACGTCCTCCATACCCCTACGAGGGAGAAGAGCGTGGAAGAGGAGGAGAGCTTCGAAGTCGAGACTTCCCGGACGACCCTTCGTACAGGCACGATGAACGCTCCTACCCATCCCCTGCTGAATGGGAGAGACCCAGACCACCCCTTCCAGAGAGAAACTACCCCCCAGATTTTGAGGGCCATAGGCCCCATTACGACGGGCGACCCGAGCCCTCTAGATCAGATCAAGGTATCCCTCCATCCACCCCTTCTCAGGTCCCTGCTCCTCCCAGTACTGGACCAGACAGTTCTCAGGAACCAGCTTCACAGGGAACTGGACCGGGCATACTGGCTCTGTCACAACGACAACATGAGATCATCCTGAAAGCTGCCCAGGAGCTGAAGCTTATCAGGTAAATTATAGAGACTCACTGTTTTTCCCCCTAAGATAGAAACTGTCTTTGGGTCTTTCCGTGTACCTGTAATATGTGTGTAATATGTATATATACAGTACCAGTTAAAAGTTTGGACACACCTACTCATTCCAGGGTTTTTCTATATTGTTACTATTTTCTACATTGGAGAATAATAGTGAAGACATCAAAACTATGAAAATTAGCCACCCTCATGTAGTAACCAAAACATTTTTATACAAATCAACATTTATTTTAGAAAAAGTAGCCACCATTTGCCTTGATGACAGCTTTACACACTCTTGGCATTCTCTCAACCAGCTTCAAATCAAATTGTATTTGTCACATGCGCCGAATACATCAGGTGTAGTAGACCTTACCGTGAAATGCTTACTTACAAGCCCTTAATGCAATTCCAGAAATGGAGTTAAGAAAATAATTACTAAATAAAATAAAGTAAGAAAGAAAAAAAAGTAACAAGAAAATTACATAACAATAACGAGGCTATATACATACTGAGTCAATGTGGAGGCTATATACAGGGTATTACGGTACAGAGTCAATGTGGAGGCTATATACAGGGTATTACGGTACAGAGTCAATGTGGAGGCTATATACAGGGGGTACCGGTACAGAGTCAATGTGGAGGCTATATACAGGGTATTACGGTACAGAGTCAATGTGGAGGCTATATACAGGGTATTACGGTACAGAGTCAATGTGGAGGCTATATACAGGGTATTACGGTACAGAGTCAATGTGGAGGCTATATACAGGGTATTACGGTACAGAGTCAATGTGGAGGCTATATACAGGGTATTACGGTACAGAGTCAATGTGGAGGCTATATACAGGGTATTACGGTACAGAGTCAATGTGGAGGCTATATACAGGGTGTTACGGTACAGAGTCAATGTGGAGGCTATATACAGGGTATTACGGTACAGAGTCAATGTGGAGGCTATATACAGGGTATTACGGTACAGAGTCAATGTGGAGGCTATATACAGGGTATTACGGTACAGAGTCAATGTGGAGGCTATATACAGGGTATTACGGTACAGAGTCAATGTGGAGGCTATATACAGGGTGTTACGGTACAGAGTCAATGTGGAGGCTATATACAGGGGGTACCGGTACAGAGTCAATGTGGAGGCTATATACAGGAGGTACTGGTACAGAGTCAATGTGGAGGCTATACACAGGGTATTACGGTACAGAGTCAATGTGGAGGCTATATACAGGGTATTACGGTACAGAGTCAATGTGGAGGCTATATACAGGGTATTACGGTACAGAGTCAATGTGGAGGCTATATACAGGGTGTTACGGTACAGAGTCAATGTGGAGGCTATATACATACTGAGTCAATTGACTGAGTAGCAGCAGTGTAAAAAAAAAAGGGGGTGGTGGGTCAATGTAAATAGTCTGTGTGGCTATTCGATTAATTGTTCAGCACTCTTATGGCTTGGAGGTAGACGCTGTTAAGGAACCTTTGGGTCCTAGACTTGGCGTTCCGGTACCGCGTGCCGTGCGGTAGCAGAGAGACTTGGAGGACTGGAGTCTTTGACGATTTTTAGGGCCTTCCTCTGACACCACCTATTATTTCGGTCCTGGAAGCTTGGCTCCAGTGATGTACTGGGCCGTACACACTACCCTCTGTTTCGCCTAACGGTCAAATGCCGAGCAGTTGCCATAGCAGGCGGTGATGCAACTGGTCAGGATGCTCTTGATGGCGCTGCCAGGTCTCTGACCTCCTTCCTATCGGCTGTCTCATCATTCTCAGAGATCTGTTGTCGTCTGCAAACTTAATAATGGTGTTGGAGTCGTGGGTGACCAAGGGAGTACAGGAGGGACGCATCCCTGGGGGGCCCCGGTGTTGAGGATCAGTGTGTCAGATGTGTTGTTGCCTACTCTTACAACCTGGGGGTGGCCCGTCAGGAAGTTCAGGATCCAGCTGCAGAGGGAGGTGTTTAGTCCCAGGGTCCTTAGCTTAGTGATGAGCTTTGTGGGAACTATGGTGTTGAACGCTGAGCTGTAGTCAATGAACAGTATTCTCACGTAGGTGTTCCTTTTGTCCAGGTGGGAAAGGGCAGTGTGCTGTGCGATTGAGATTGTGTGATCTGTGGATTTGTTGTGGCAGTTTGAATTGGAGTGTGTCTAGTAGAGGTCGACCGATTTATGATTTTTCAACGCCGATACCAATTATTGGAGGACCAAAAAAAGCAGATGCCGCTTAATCAGACAATTATATTTAAAAAAATTAAACATCCTTTTTTATATTTGTAATAATGACAATTACAACAATACTGAATTAACACTTATTTTAATTTAATATAATACATAAAAAAAATCCATTTAGCCTCAAATAAATAATGAAACATGTTGGAAAGTGTTGGAGAAGAAAGTAAGGTGCAATATGTGCCATGTAAGAAAGCTAATGTTTAAGTTCCTTGCCCAGAACATGAGAACAAATGAAAGCTGGTGGTTCCTTTTAACATGAGTCTTCAATATTCCCAGGTAAGAAGTTTTGGGTTGTAGGAATTATAGGACTATTTCTCTCTATACCATTTGTATTTCATTAACCTTTGACTATTCTATGTTCTTAGTATTGCCAGTGTAACAGTATAGCTTCCGTCCCTCTCCTCACTCCTCCCTGGGCTCGGACCAGGAACACAAAGACAACAGCCACCCTCGAAGCAGCGTTACCCATGCAGAGCAAGGGAAAAAACCACTCCCAAGTCTCAGAGCGAGTGCCGTTTGAAATGCTATTAGCGCGCACCCCGCTAACTAGCTAGCCACAATCCGGAAACTATCATCTCGAAAACAAGACCTTTATTCTTTCAGTGAAATATGGAACCGTTCCGTATTTTATCTAACGGGTTGCATCCATCAGTCTAAATATTCCTGTTCCATTGCACAACCTTCAATGTTATGTCATAATTACGTAAAATTCTGGCAAATTAGGCGGCCCAAACTGTTGCATATACACTGACTCTGCGTGCAATGAACGCAAGAGAAGTGACACAATTTCACCTGGTTAATATTGCCATCTAACCTGTATTTCTTTTAGCTAAATATGCAGGTTTAAAACTATATACTTCTGTGTATTGATTTAAAAAGGCATTGATGTTTATGGTTAGGTTCACATTGGAGCAACGATACGCACCGCATCGATTATATGCAACGCAGGACACGCTAGATAAACTAGTAATATAGTAGTTAACTACCGGTAGTGATTATGATTGATTGATTGTTTTTTATGAGACAAGTTTAATACTAGCTAGCAACTTACCTTGGCTTACTGCATTTGCGTAACAGGCCGCCTCCTCGTGGAGTGCAATGTAATCAGGTGGTTAGCGCGTTGGACTAGTTAACTGTAAGGTTGCAAGATTGCTGTGCTGACAAGGTAAAAATCTGTCGTTCTGCCCTTGAACGAGGCAGTTAACCCACCGTTCCTAGGCTGTCATTGAAAATAAGAATGTGTTCTTAACATTAAATAAAGGTGTAAAAAAATATATTTTAAAAATCGGCCAAATCGGTGTCCAAAAATACAGATTTCCGATGGTTATGAAAACTTGAAATCGGCCCTAATTAATCGTCCATTCCAATTAATCGTCCATTCCGATTAATCGGTCGACCCCCAGTGTCTAGGGTTTCCGGGAAGATGTTGTGAGCCGTGACCAGCCTTTCAAAGCACTTCATGGCTACCGACGTAAGGGGAGGTAATCATTTAGGCAGGTTACCTTCGCATTCTTTTGAAAATGTCAGTGAAGACACTTGATGGTTGGTCCACGCATGCTTTGAGTACACATCATGGTAATCTGTCTGTGAATGTTGACCTTTTTAAAGGTTTTGCTCACATCGTCTACGGAGAGCGTGATCACACAGTCGTCTGGAACAGCTGGTGCTCTCATGCATGCTTCAGTGTTGCTTGCCTCGAGGAGGAGGTGTAATGGTGTGGGGATACTTTGCTGGTGACTCTGTCTGTGATTTATGTAGAATACAAGGCACACTTAACCAGCATGGCTACCACAGAATTCTACAGCGATACGCCATCCCATCTGGTTTGTGCTTAGTGGGACTAGCATTTGTTTTTCCACAGGACAACGAACCAACAAACCTCTAGGCTGTGTAAGGGCTACATAACCAAGAAGGAGAGTGATGGAGTGCTGCATCAGATGACCTGGCCTCCACAATCACCTGACCTCAACCCAATTGAGATGGTTTGGGATGAGTTGGACTGCAGAGTGAAGAAAAAGCAGCCAACAAGTGCTCAGCATATGTGGGAACTCCTTCCAAGACTGTTGGAAAAGCATTCCTCATGAAGCTGGTTGAGAGAATACCAAGGGTGTGCAAAGCTGCCATCAAGGCAAAGTGTGGTTACAATGAAGAATCTCAAATATAAAATATATTTTGATTTGTTTAACACTTTTTTGGGTTACTACATGATTCTACCATTAAAATTATAGACTGATCATTTCTTTGTCAGTGGGCAAACGTACAAAATCAGCAGGGGATCAAATACTTTTTTCCCTCGCTCTATACAGACACACACACACACATGTATTATTATTTCGGTAAAGAAAACAATTTTAAAATCCCTGGCCAAACCCTCCCCTAACCTGGTTGACGCTGGGCCTGTTGTGTGCGGCCCTATGGGACTCCCGATCACGGCCGTTTGTGATACAGCCTGTGATCAAACCCGGGTCTGTAGTGACTCTTCTAGCACTGCAATGCTGTGTCACTCAGGAGCAAAATATTGAGTTGAACCACCCCCTTTTGTCCTCGGAAACGCCTCAAATTCTTCGGGGCATGGGCTCTACAAGGTGTCGAAAGCATTCCACAGGGATGCTGGTCCATGTTGACTCCAATGCTTCCCACAGTTGTGTCAAGTTGGCTGGATGTCCTTTGGGTGGTGGACCATTCTTGATACACACGAGAAACTGTTGAGCGTGAAAAACCCAGCAGTGTTACAATTCTTGACACAAACCGGTACGCCTGGCACCTACTACTAAATAAATATATATATTTAATATATTTATAATTTAAATTCAGTAATGTTTTTCACAACTGTTTTTGTGAGAGACCTCTATACTTAGCCTGAGTACTAGTCTATTTGTGCTATCATTCCACTCCTTGTCATGCAATATTTGGCAAATGCGCAGAGTACAAGGTGTGGAATGTTAACACAAAATAGGTTATGGATTCCAGGCTACATGTATGCATATTAGTAAATGTATCACATGTAATTTTTAATACAATGTAGGTCTGTTTCTCTGGTACTGAACAGAGAAATGCAGGAGAATAAGACTGAGGGAGAGGCCCTACCCATCACGTCTGACCCCAAGACGGAGCTCCCTGCTGGGCTACTGGGGCTGGAGATCCCCCCTGAGGTCCGGAGTGCCCTCCAGGTAGGCTAAACTACAACTCATTGTGTCCCTATTCTCTGTATACTTCTTTTGACAAAGCTTCATAGTGTCTATATCGTTTATATATATATCATGTAAGTGTTGGACATTATACAGTGGGGCAAAAAAGTATTTAGTCAGCAACCAATTGTGCAAGTTCTCCCACTTAAAAAGATGAGAGAGGCCTGTAATTTTCATCATAGGTTTACTTCAACTATGACAGACAAAAAAAATCCAGAAAATCACATTGTAGGATTTTTAATTTATTTATTTGCAAATTGTGGTGGAAAACTTTTGACAAGGCTTCATAGTGTCTATATCGTTTCTATATATATATATATATCTCGTGTAACTGTTGGCTGCAGGTCAAATTCGAAACGCGTTTATTTCCAAGCTGTATATTCAAGTAGTTATTATATGTTAAATTCTCACTGTTGCTAGTCACAGTACCGTTGTTGTTTATCTGTCACAGTCTAACAATATATTTGAAGAAGGCTACTTTAATTATTGTCCAGTGTCCATTTTTTTGGGGGGTGGGGCAGTTACAAAAGATAAATATTTACCGTTGTTGTTGTTGTTGTTTATCTGTTACTGCACTGTTTTGTCCTCTCCCAGGCAACCAACCTTATGTCCAGCTTGGCTCCTACTAAATTGACATGGGGAGACACCAAGCCTCCAGATACTGGTTACGTGTCCACGGCTCCTCCAGTCACCCCCAAGACTGTCGACTATGGTCATGGACATGGTAAGGAGAGAAATGAGGAGCAGGGTTTGGGGGGGGGTTCATTTTCCATTTTGTAATTCCAGTCAAGTCAGAAAGTGACCTAAATTCCAGTTACAATTTCAGATGTTCTTAATTTTAAAAGCAATGAAGAGAATTTGGAATTTCAGTGTACTTCCTGAATTGAATGGAATTTATATTTCTCTCTCTCTGTCTCTCTCTCTCTCTGTCTCTCTCTGTCTCTCTCTCTCTCTCTCTCTCTCTCTCTCTCTCTCTCTCTGTCTCTCTCTCTGTCTCTCTCTCTGTCTTTCTCTCTGTCTTTCTCTCTGTCTTTCTCTCTGTCTCTCTCTCTCTCTCTCTCTGTCTCTCTCCCTGTCTCTCTCCCTGTCTCTCTCCCTGTCTCTCTCCCTGTCTCTCTCTCTGTCTCTCTCTCTGTCTCTCTCTCTGTCTCTCTCTCTGTCTCTCTCTCTGTCTCTCTCTCTGTGTCTCTGTCTCTCTCTGTCTCTCTCTCTGTCTCTCTCTCTGTCTCTCTCTCTGTCTCTCTCCCTGTCTCTCTCCCTGTCTCTCTCCCTGTCTCTCTCCCTGTCTCTCTCCCTGTCTCTCTCCCTGTCTCTCTCCCTGTCTCTCTCCCTGTCTCTCTCCCTGTCTCTCTCCCTGTCTCTGTCTCTCTCCCTGTCTCTGTCTCTCTCTGTGTCTCTCTCTCTCTCTGTGTCTCTCTCTCTGTGTCTCTGTGTCTCTGTGTCTCTCTCTGTCTCTCTCTGTCTCTCTCTGTCTCTCTCTGTCTCTCTCTCTGTCTCTCTCTCTGTCTCTCTCTGTCTCTCTCTCTCTGTCTCTCTCTCTCTCTCTCTCTCTCTCTCTCTCTCTCTCTCTCTCTCTCTCTCTCTGTCTCTCTCTCTGTCTCTCTCTCTGTCTCTCTCTCTGTCTGTCTCTGTCTGTCTGTCTCTCTCTCTGTCTCTCTCTCTCAGACCTCGGTGCTGCCACGGTGGAGCGGATCTCTTACGGTGAGAGGATTGTTTTGAGACCCGATCCCTTACCTGACAGAGAGAGGGAGAGGAGCTATGAAAAAGGTGAGTTGATATTAATTCTTGGATGGTGATCGTTTTTTGAGACTCCGTAGCAGCTAATACTCGTTATGATTTTTTTTTCATTTTTTTTTTTTTTTAACATATTGTAGTTGAACACACTTGTCCGTCTGAATAAGAAGGTCTGCTAGGTCACTTAAAAATATGAATGTTATGCGTAACTATCAACAGTGGCAAAATATATGAACCCTCCTTATGTCAATCTGTTGATCCGTTGCTGAAGCTTGCAACGTCAAGGGGGCGATTCCCGCCTGGAAATGTATGGACATGTCTGCTAAATGGTAGATATTATTGTTGTTATACCGATATCCTCCTTTCCCTTATAGAACCCCTGGGCCCCCTGAGAGACCCCTACCACAGAGACCTGTACTACGACAGACGACCGGTGGACCCCTACATGGAGCGCAGGGAGTACAGCAGGGAGAGGGACATGTACAGAGAGAAAGCTCCCATGGACTTTGAAAGAGAACCATACGAGAGGGAACGCTATCCGCCTCGAGATGACAGGTATATCCGGTTCTGATTTAGGAGGGTTTGAGCAATCTGGTTCTGATTTAGGAGGGTTTGAGCTATCTGGTTCTGATTTAGGAGGGTTTGAGCTATCTGGTTCTGATTTAGGAGGGTTTGAGCAATCTGGTTCTGATTTAGGAGGGTTTGAGCTATCTGGTTCCGATTTAGGAGGGTTTGAGCTATCTGGTTCTGATTTAGGAGGGTTTGAGCAATCTGGTTCCGATTTAGGAGGGTTTGAGCTATCTGGTTCTGATTTAGGAGGGTTTGAGCTATCTGGTTCCGATTTAGGAGGGTTTGAGCTATCTGGTTCTGATTTAGGAGGGTTTGAGCTATCTGGTTCCGATTTAGGAGGGTTTGAGCTATCTGGTTCCGATTTAGGAGGGTTTGAGCTATCTGGTTCTGATTTAGGAGGGTTTGAGCTATCTGGTTCTGATTTAGGAGGGTTTGAGCTTAGAAATACAACAACTAGATTGATCAATCAATCAAATATTTTCAGAAAGCCCTTTTTACCTCGGCAGTTGGAGGGCAATACTAAGTAGAACTACCAGGAAATGTGTTCTGTTCTTACTGCTTCAAGCAAACATTTCATTCCGTTATATCACACTGTGACTAGTCCGGCTGGTTGGTGTAGCCTTGTGATTATTGCCTTCTCCAGGGCCCACTCTAAAACTCTTCATAAATGGGTATCCAGATGTGCAGTGTTCTGATCTTGTCTATCTGTCCAGACCACCCCCCGGCCATCCTCCACCTCGCCCGGGCTTCAGGGAGAGGGACATGAGGGAGGGCAGCCGGACCAGTAGAGATGGAGAGGAACCTTATGGAAGGCCTGGGGGTTATGACAGACCTCCGTACGAGCGTGGGCCTGAGCGTGGGCCTGAGCGTTTCGATCATGGTGCTTCACCGTACGGTAAGACGGTCTCGAACAGACATGGTGCAATGCAAATGTCTCTGTATGTGAGTGGGACTGATTTGTACACAGAACAAAAATTACACTGTCCAAAAGAGAAGTCCCTGAAGCTACCAGGCCTTCAGAAAGTATTCACACCCCTTGACTTATTCCACATTTTGTTGTTACAACCTGAATTCAAAATGTGTATAATATTTTTTTTTAAAGCTCTCACCCATCTACACACAATACTCCATAATGATAAAATGAAAACCATGTTTTTAGAAAATGTTGCTAATTTATTGAAAATTTAAATATCTCATTTACTTAAGTATTCACATCCCTGAGTCAATACTTTGTAGAAGCACATTTGGCAGCCATTACAGTTGAGTCTTTTATTGGCACGTCGCTAAGAGATTTACACTCCTGGAATGTGGAACATTTTCCCATTTGTTCTTTTCAAAAATTGATTCAAGCTTTGTCTAATTGGTTGTTGATCGTTGCTAGACAACCATTTTCAGGTCTTGCCATAGATGTACAAGTCAAAATTGTAACTGGGCCCCTCAGGAACATTCAATGTCGTCTTCGTAACCAACTCCAGTGTAGATTGGGCCATGTGTTTTAGGTTATTGTCCTGCTGAAAGGTTTCACAGTGTCTGGTGGATAGCAGACCGAACCAGGTTTTCCTCTAGGATTTTGCCTATGCTTAACTCCTGTCCGTTTCTTTTTTTTTTTAATCCTGAAAAACTCCTCAGTCCTAAACGATTACACGCATACCCATAACATAATGCAGCCATCACTATGCTTGAAAATATCAAGTGTTAAAAAGTTGATTGCTTTGCCACATTTTTTTGCAGTTTTACGTTAGTGCCGTTTTGCAAACAGGATGCATGTTTTGGAATATTTGTATTCTGTACAGGCTTCCTTCTTTTCACTCTGTCCTTTAGGAAAGTGTTTTATTTACAATGTTGTTGATCCATCCTCAGTTTCCTCCTGTCACAGCCATGAATCTATGGAACTGTTTTAAAGTAGCCGTTTTGGGTGAAATCACTGAGGGGTTTCCTTCCTCTCCGGCAACTGAGTTAGGAAGGACGCCTGTATTTTTGTAGTGACTGGGTGTATTGATACACCATCCAAAGTGTAATTAATAACTTCACCATGATCAAAGGGATATTCAATGTCTGCTTTTTTATTTTTTACCCATCTACCAATAGGTGCCCTTCGCTAGGCATTGGAAAGCCTCCCTGGTCTTTGTGGTTGAATCTGTGTTTGAAATTCACTGCTCGACTGAGTGACCTTCTAGATGTATGTGTATGTGTGGGGTACAGTTTTGGAAAACCTGCCTTATCTTTGAGGTTGAATGTGGGGAACATAGATGAGGTGGTCATTAAACAAATCATGTTAAACACTTATTGTTGCACACAGAGTCCATGCAACTTGTTATGCATATTAGTAAGAACATTTAATTTATTTATTTAGGCTTGGCATATGAAAGGGGTTGAAATACTTATTGACTCGAAGACATTTCAGCTTGTAATTTTTTTCATTTTTTTTGTAAAAAAAAAAAGTGTGTGTGTGTGTGTAGTCCAGTGACCTAACAATCTAAATGTAAACCATTTTAAATTCAGGCTGTAACACAACAACATGTTGTATTGAAAGGGAGTGTGAATACTTTTGAAGGCATTTTAAACACATAAAACAAGCAAAAAGGTATTTAAGGCATCTTCCGTTGTCTACGTCTTTTCATGCCACTTGGTTGTGAAGTAATGAAGAGAGTATTAGTATAGTATTAGTAATATTAGTATTAGTATATTAGTATTAGTATATTAGTAGTATTAGTATATTAGTAGTATTAGTATATTAGTAGTATTGGTTATATTAGTAATATTAGTATTAGTATATTAGTAGTATTAGTATATTAGTAGTATTAGTATATTAGTAGTATTAGTAGTATTAGTTGTATTAGTAATATTAGTAGTATTAGTATATTAGTATATTAGTAGTATTAGTATATTGGTAGTATTAGTATATTAGTAGTATTAGTATATTAGTAGTATTAGTAGTATTAGTATATTAGTAGTATTAGTTATATTAGTAATATTAGTAGTATTAGTATGTTACTAATATTAGTATTAGTATATTAGTAATATTAGTATATTAGTAATATAAGTATTAGTAATATTAGTATTAGTAACATTATTATCTGTTTCTTTTTTCTACTGGCTGTCCCGTCCTGTGGTCCAGGCGAACGGAGGAGTTACCCAGAAGAGAGAGGAGGAGGCCCCACGTCGTCCCACCCTCCTCCCCCACCGGCTGCTCCTCCTTCCAGGATCGAGAAGAAACCGGAGACCAAGAACGTGGAGGATCTTCTCAAACTACCAGGCCGAGACACTCGTCCAGAAAGGGTGAAAATAAATGGCTGCTCGCTCAGTCACTCCTAATCACTTTACACTTCACCATAAATGATCTGTTATGTGATGATACTGTAGTGGCCAGATCCGTTATGTGATACTACTGTAGTGGCCAGATCCGTTATGTGATGATACTGTAGTGGCCAGATCCGTTATGTGATGATACTGTAGTGGCCAGATCCGTTATGTGATGATACTGTAGTGGCCAGATCCGTTATGTGATGATACTGTAGTGGCCAGATCCGTTATGTGATGATACTGTAGTGGCCAGATCCGTTATGTGATGATACTGTAGTGGCCAGATCCGTTATGTGATGATACTGTAGTGGCCAGATCTGTAGTGGCTGTAGTGGCCAGATCCGTTATGTGATGATACCGTAGTGGCCATTAACAATCAAAGAATGTCTTCAAACATGGAAGGTAGTCGGCTGGAGGCTAGATCAGGTGGGACCATTCTAGCCAATGAGAGAGCAGATAAACATTTGAACAATGGGTACAACTCCGATGTCACGTGTCCCAACTTTTATATAAGTACACTCGTAACGACGTAAACATTACGAAACATCTATTCGATCATGTAGCAAATAAGTCATTTAAAAAAAATGTTGCGGACCAAATTCGACACTCTCATTGACCTCCACACACAGACACAACAAAAAACCGCCTCGCTTGGTGAGCAGAAAGATAAACTACGTCACCTGTAGATTTGACCCTAGTTATCTTTTTTGGACAGCATTCGTAAATGATTCATACACCTTCACTTTTTTTTTCCACATTTTTGTTACATTACAGCGTTTCTCTAAGAAATGGATTACAAAAAAAATAAAACATAAATCCTCATCAATCTGTACACAATACCCACATCACAAGCTGTGAAGAACTTCACAGGAAGCTGAAAGTGCAAAGGCGATGAGCTTGATGCTCCTTTCCAATCGAGGGTCGTATTCTGGGGACACGATCATCGATGCTCGGCTGCCGTTTGACAAATACAAAGGATGGAACCTCCATTCATACATTTACCCTGGTGGGTTTATACTTTTATAGCTTACATCTGCCAAAGACTTGGGATATGAACAGGAATTATTTTGACAAATGACAGGAGTGGAATGTTAGTTAAATGGTGCCCAGACTACAGACGGGGGGGGGGGGGGGGGGGGGGGGGGTTCTGGGTTGAATCTGGACCCGCATCAGACAGTCCTTGCACATTGAACCCATAGAGATGATTCGACTCATCTTTTTATCTGTTCTCTTATAGTGTCTCTGACATCATTAGCAGTGCCATTGAGTCAATTTTCTTCTTCCCGATTGGCTGATCCCTCCTGATGACCCGGTTGGACATGACTCCCAACAGGTTCATCAGGAGGGTTCAGCCAGTGAAGTTCGAAGTCCCACCCAGTTGACTACATTAAAATGGTGGAAGCCCTCAATGGCGGTGTCCATGCTAATGTTGTTTTGGCCACTAAAGGCATCTGTCATTCTCTGTTTGAAACCCCCGCCCACCGTTGCTGTGTAGCACCGCCCACCTTGCCGTGTAGCACCGCCCACCTTGCCGTGTAGCACCGCCCACCTTGCCGTGTAGCACCGCCCACCTTGCCGTGTAGCATTGCCCACCTTGCCGTGTAGCACCGCCCACCTTGCCGTATAGTGTGTCCCCTGACTTAATTCACCAACTTCCTTATTCAATTCAATACAACTTTATTTACACTTCATTCACTTATTTTCTCATTCAATTTAATACATATTTTCAACATTCATTTAGGATTAAGTGTCTTGCTCATGGGCACATCGACTGATTTTTTTCACCTTGTCAGCTCGGGGATTTGAACCCCAAAAAATGTTTTTGGTTACTGGCCCAATGCTCTTAACCGCTAGGCTACCTGTCCCTCTCAGGGACAGATAAGAAATGTGTTGCCAGGATAATAACATCCTCAACCCGTTAGGCCAATACAAGTACAACATGAGTACACACACATCACATATCCCCCAGTATATTCCCAGATAATTGTCTGCTGCATGAGTGAGTTCCATAACGTCTATAATGGTGTTTTCTCAGATCGTCATCATAATGAGAGGCCTACCAGGAAGTGGTAAAAGTCATGTGGCCAAGCTGATACGGGTGAGTAGAACCTAAAGTTACCATCGTCTTGAGCTTTGCTTTGTCTGTTGTGGTAGTGTTGACTCATCTGGGATTAAATGGTATTTCCTGTCATGCGTTTCCTGTTGACCAGTAGCACAACTGGAAGGGAAGAGTATTGCTCTAAATCAGTGGTTCTCAACCTTTTTTTTGGGGGGGGGGGGGGGTTCTGTACCCCTAAAAACAGTTTGACCTGCCTGAAGTACCACCTCATGCGCGTGCGACCGCCGTGATTCCTAAAGGATGTGTCGCCCATGTCATCGATCCTACGGCACGCCGTTATTTGACCAACAGTCTTCAGTGCATCAGATTTATAAATCATAGGGTTGCCAGGACGAGCTAAAAAAGTTTGCCCAATGAACACTCTCAACCTACCCATATAAGGCCTGAAAACTAGCCCAGTGATTTTTTTTTTTTTTTTTTCACAGTAAGAGTCGAGTTTCCATATTTAGACAATAAACCCTTTTTTCCATAAAGTTATAGAGACAATTTTAAGAAGGAATATCATAGTAGCTTGTAATGACGTTGGAAGACAAATCTGGTTTCCCATTAAAATAGTAATTATTCAGAGCTATGCCATGGATGAATAAAGGAATTTAAAATGTGGCAAAGTGAAAAGATCATTCATCCTGATTTAAACTCGCCAGATCATTTTACATCAATGGATGTCAATTTAACTCATTTTATTGCTACGATTAAGCAATTAGACACAACGGGGTGTGGTATATGGCCAATATACCACGGCTAAGGGCTGTTCTTAACCATGACGCAAAACAGAGTACCTGGATACAGCTGTTAGCTGTGGTATATTGACCATAGACCACAAACCAGAGGTGCCTTATTGCTGTTATAAACTGGTTACCAACGTAATTAGAAATGTAAACACATATATACATATATATTTTCTTTCATACCAGTGTAATATGGTCTGATATACCACGGCTTTCAGCCAATCAGCATTCAGGGCTCGAACCAGGTTTATAATCGTAAATAAATCCCGACAGGAAGAGTTTCAGTGATGAAAGTTGGACAGAGGTTCTCAATCTCTGAGCAAGAAACACTTGGACAATTTTCTAGCGATTGTGCCGTTACGATGTGCCAGATGTTAAGACTACAAACCGTTATAAATTGCTTATTTGTGAGATTGACTTGTCATTTCAGACTAAAATCTGGATTTGTGATTGTAGTTTAACTTTGCCATGGTTTGTGTAGATAAAGGCAGGCAGCTGATTGGCCTACAGCTCATTTCATATAGTCTACAATAGCCTAGAAAAGTTGTAAGATGTAAACTAAATGATTTAGCAGCTTGCTTAGTTCAAATGAACACATTTATTCAAATTAAATAAAAATGTTATTGGTATTGTGTTCCTAGCTCCAACAGTGCAGTAATATCTAACAATTCACAACAATATACACAAATCTAAAGTAAAAGAATAGAAATAAGAAATATAAGACATGCTAACCTCTCACCTTTACAATAACAGGGGAGGTTAGCATTTTATATCATACCCCCAAGACATGCTAACCTCTCACCATTACAATAACAGGGGAGGTTAGCATGTCTTGGGGGTATGATATAACATGCTAACCTCCCCTGTTATTGGTAATGGTGAGAGGTTAGCATGTCTTGGGGGTATGATATAACATGCTAACCTCCCCTGTTATTGGTAATGGTAAGAGGTTGTTTTGGTCTTGTGATATTTGACCATTTGACCATCTCACTCATCATTATTTATATTCTATTCTTATTTCCAATAAAAGTGACTCCAAAATGACACACTACATTATTTAACATGAATTTATATTGGGTACAAAATAATCTGAAACGACCAATCAACATTAACTGTAAACGATCAATCAACATTAACTGTAAACGACCAATCAACATTAACTGTAAATGACCAACATTAACTGTAAACGACCAATCAACATTAACTGTAAATGACCAACATTAACTGTAAATGACCAACCAACATTAACTGTAAATGACCAATCAACATTAACTGTAAATGACCAATCAACATTAACTGTAAATGACCAATCAACATTAACTGTAAACGACCAATCAACATTAACTGTAAATGACCAATCAACATTAACTGTAAACGACCAATCAACATTAACTGTAAATGACCAATCAACATTAACTGTAAACGACCAATCAACATTAACTGTAAATGACCAATCAACATTAACTGTAAATGACCAACATTAACTGTAAATGACCAATCAACATTAACTGTAAATGCATCCAACATGTTTGTCATAACACATTACGTGCTCTGTATATGGGACCAAATACTACACTTTTTACTACTTTACATATAAAAAAGTATTTCGGAAGTGGCAATAATTTTGACCCCTACCTTTTTTTTGAGGAAAACAATTACTACTAGTTAAACAAAATGTATTTCTCGGAGCATTATTACTACATTTTTTGTCAAGGGTGTCAATAATTTCAGACGCCACTGTCCATAGCCTCGTTTGATTGTCCTTATCTCGCAAGCTTTATGAGATCCTATCCTCACAGCAGTCAGGATAACAAATACCTGCCCCTTCATTGTAAACAAACATCGATTTCAATTTCCACAAACCCACCGTTTGTCATCTTCATCTTTTGCCCAAAACACGTCACTTCCTGAAACTTCTCTCACTGAAATACCTTGTCGTCGTTACTAGCTCATAGCAGCTTTATTGAAAAAAGTTTGATTTACTGTGATGTATGGTTGTCCCACCTAGCTAGCTTAAATTGAATGCACTAACTGTAAATCTCTCTGGATAAGAACATCTGCTAAATGACTAAAATGTTAAATGTTGTTGCGTGGGTTAAGGACAAGGAGGTGGAGTGTGGAGGGGCTCCACCCAGAGTGCTGGGGTTAGATGACTACTTCATGACGGAGGTGGAGAAGATGGAGAAGGACCAAGATACAGGGAAACGAGTCAAACTTAAGGTCTGTCCTTTCTGCTTTCCCTCTGACCTACTCACTTAATCCGTTCTGTTCCTATGTGAAGACATTTTAATCCTCTCTGTTCCTGTGTGGAGACATTTTAATCCTCTCTGTTCCTGTGTGGAGACATTTTAATCCTCTCTGTTCCTGTGTGGAGACATTTTAATCCTCTCTGTTCCTGTGTGGAGACATTTTAATCCTCTCTCTTCCTGTGTGGAGACATTTTAATCCTCTCTGTTCTTATGTGAAGACATTTTAATCCTCTCTGAAGACATTTTAATCCTCTCTGTTCCTGTGTGGAGACATTTTAATCCTCTCTGTTCCCCTCTGAAGACATTTTAATCCTCTCTGTTCTTATGTGAAGACATTTTAATCCTCTCTGAAGACATTTTAATCCTCTCTGTTCCTGTGTGGAGACATTTTAATCCTCTCTGAAGACATTTTAATCCTCTCTGTTCCTGTGTGAAGACATTTTAATCCTCTCTGAAGACATTTTAATCCTCTCTGTTCTTATGTGAAGACATTTTAATCCTCTCTGAAGACATTTTAATCCTCTCTGTTCCTGTGTGGAGACATTTTAATCCTCTCTGAAGACATTTTAATCCTCTCTGTTCTTATGTGAAGACATTTTAATCCTCTCTGAAGACATTTTAATCCTCTCTGTTCCTGTGTGGAGACATTTTAATCCTCTCTGAAGACATTTTAATCCTCTCTGTTCCTGTGTGGAGACATTTTAATCCTCTCTGAAGACATTTTAATCCTCTCTGTTCTTATGTGAAGAGATTTTAATCCTCTCTGAAGACATTTTAATCCTCTCTGTTCTTATGTGAAGACATTTTAATCCTCTCTGAAGACATTTTAATCCTCTCTGTTCCTGTGTGGAGACATTTTAATCCTCTCTGAAGACATTTTAATCCTCTCTGTTCTTATGTGAAGACATTTTAATCCTCTCTGAAGACATTTTAATCCTCTCTGTTCCTGTGTGAAGACATTTTAATCCTCTCTGTTCCTGTGTGGAGACATTTTAATCCTCTCTGTTCTTATGTGAAGACATTTTAATCCTCTCTGAAGACATTTTAATCCTCTCTGTTCCTGTGTGGAGACATTTTAATCCTCTCTGTTCCCCTCTGAAGACATTTTAATCCTCTCTGTTCCTGTGTGGAGACATTTTAATCCTCTCTGAAGACATTTTAATCCTCTCTGTTCCTGTGTGAAGACATTTTAATCCTCTCTGAAGACATTTTAATCCTCTCTGTTCCTGTGTGAAGACATTTTAATCCTCTCTGAAGACATTTTAATCCTCTCTGTTCTTATGTGAAGACATTTTAATCCTCTCTGTTCTTATGTGGATACATTTTAATCCTCTCTGTTCCTACTGTATGTTGAGTTCCTGTATGTTCAGTCCTAGCCAATCACTATAGAGCACCACTACTATCTAGTTTAGTCAGATACTATCGCTCTGTTGATAGATGACTGTAGGCCTAAAAGGCTACATTTACACAGGCAGCCTAATTCTGATATTTTTTCCACTAATTGGTCTTTTGACAATTCAGATCGTCTCTTTTCCCAATAATTGGGCAGACGATCCGAATTGGGCTGCCTGTGTAAATGCAGCCAAAGAAGGCCTACGCATATATTACATAATGGCTCACTGAAGCTACATTTGCTCAATGTAGTTTACACAGGCTTTGCCAGGTGATTTTTTTTATTTTTTATTTATTTATTTATGTAATTTTCCTTTATTTACATGTAATGTAATATAAATTCCTAACATTTTCCTTTTGTCAGTGTCTGGAATACGAGTACGAAGCGGAGATGGAAGACACGTACAGGAACAGCATGCTAAAAACATTCAGGAAGACACTAGACGACGGCTTCTTCCCCTTCATCATCATCGACGCCATCAATGACCGGGTTAAATACTTTGATCAGTTCTGGAGTGCTGCAAAGACTAAAGGCTTCGAGGTGAGTTGACGTTTGTTTTCATATCTCGAAATATGAAAAGAGATGTAAACCTACCTACCAATTTGCAAACTAGCATACCGTTTAGAATACATGCCCAAGCCTCCTGAGTTGCACAGCGGTCTAATGCATCGCAGTGCTGAGGCGCCACTATAGCCTCTGGTTCAGGAGACCAATGGGTCTCTAGCCTCTGGTTCTTCTTCCGCGCCCAATTGGGCCAACGTTATCCGGGAATAGGGGAGGGTTTGACCGGCCAGGGTGTCCTTGTCTCATCGTGCTCTAGCGACTCCTTGTGGCGGGCCCGGGCACCTGCAAGCTGACTCCGGTCGTCAGTCGGACGGTGTTGCCTCCGACACATTGGTGCGGCTGGCTTCCGGGGTTAAACGAGCAGTGTGTCAAGAAGCAGTGCGGTTTGGCGGGGTCGTGTTTCGGGGGACACGTGGCTCTCGACTTTCGCCTCTCCCGAGTTCGTAGGGGAGTTTCAGCGATGAGACAAGATCGTAACTACCAATTGGATATCACGAAATTGGGGAGAAAAGGAGGGGGGGTGGGGGGGTAAACAAATTCAAATCAAATGACTTCATTTTAAGTAGTGTCCTAGTGTTGATATTAGAACAGATATTGTATTTTCATGTCGACAATCTACACAAACACTCTTGTCAAAGTGATGAAAAATTCACATTTCTTTAAAGATTAATAGAAATTAAATGACTAAAATATATAGTCGTTGCAAATTTTTCAGCTCCTAAATCTCTAAGAGGGTTTGCACACCTGGATTGTACAATATTTCTTAAAAATTATTCAAGCTCTGTCAAGATGTTGGGGATCATGGTTAGGACAGCCATTTTCATGTCTTGCCATAGATTTTCTAGCAGATTTAAGTCAAAAACTGTAACTTGGTCACTCAGGAACATTCACTGTAGATTTGGCCTTGTGTTTTAAGTTATTGTCCTGCTGAAAGGTGAATTAGTCTCCCAGTGACTAATGGTGTAAAGCAGACTGAAGCAGGTTTTTCGTCTAGGATTTTGCCTGTGCTTAACTCCATCCTGTTTCTTTTTATCCTGAAAACCCACGGTCTTTTCCGATGACAAGTATACCCATACTATGGTGCAGCCAACATCATGCTTGAAAATAAGGAGAAAATCAGTGATGTGTTGTTGGATTCGCCCCAAACTTAAGGCTTTGCATTTAGGACAAAAAGTTTATTCCTGTGTTTTTTTTGCAGTGTTACTTTAATGCATGTTTTGGAAAATGTTTTATTCTATATATTTGTGTTCTTTTCACTCTTGTCATTATTGTGGAGTCACTACAATGTTATTTATTCATCAGTGTTTTACCAGCACAGCCATTGAACTGTCGCTGGTTTAAAATCACCAGTGGCCTCACATGGTGATGTTCCTGAGCAGTTTAATTCCTGTCCTGCAGCTCAGTTTCGATGTGTCTGGGTGGTTTAATATATACGAATTATTAACTTTGACCACGCTTAAAGATATATTCAATATCTGATTTGTCACCCTTCTACCAATCACTGCCCTTTTTGAGTTTTTTTTGAAAAATCTTGCTGGTCCTTTTTTAGTTGCAGCTGTGCTTGATATTGAATACTTGACTGAGGGACCTTTTACAGATGTTTTATGGGTGACAGAGGAAGGGTTAGTCATTCAAAAATCATGGCAACTCCTATTTTTTTTGACACAGTGAGTCCATGTAACTCATGTGATTTGTTAAGCCGAATTTGATTCCTGGACTAATTTAGACTTGCGTAACCAAAAGGGGCCAAATACTTAAGCAACAACTATTTTAGTGTGTTTATTTTTTATTTTGTTTTAGAATTATTATTTTTTTAAATAAATAAAATACAAATTAAATCCATTTTAATCCCACTTTGTAACACAATAAAACGTGAAGAAATCCAAGGGGGGGGGTCTGAATACTTTTGCAAGGCACCGTGTATTATAAACGTGTAAATGTTTTATTTTCTTAGGTGTACTTGGCCGAAATCTCGGCAGACTATCAGACGTGCGCTAAAAGAAACGCCCACGGCCGGAAGATGAGGGACATTCAAAAGGTACTGGGCGTTCTTGCGTCAACAAAGCGCAGAGAGCTCTCCATTATATTATCAATGGCATCAGGTGTCCTATTTCTCAAGGTATTGATAATGACAGTGGTAGACCATACATATGGTGTCTATTCATTTATCTGTACTCTGTATACTTTTATTCAGTGTATGTAATGGGGACAGTCCAGAAGTGTATGTATATATATATATATATATATATTCATTTTCTGGTTTTATATTTGTATTTATAATTTATTTTCTGGTTGTCTATATAGATGTCCAGTAACTGGGAGTCGTCACCCCGTCACATGATGCGGCTGGATGTCCGTTCCCTGCTTCAGGATGCTGCTATTGAGGAGGTATGTCGTTTCGGAAACACACATTTTTATTTCATCAACATGTCGGACTAATGGTTTTCTATTAATTGAGACCTGATGAAATTACTGCTAGGTTCTGGGTTCCTGTTTTTAAGAGTGAACCCTAGTCCTCTCTATGGGCAGAGGACCAGGGAACAAGGTGGTACTACCTGTCGGTGCTATCCGCCGTGATTTCAGATGCACTTTATCCTCTTGTGTGGCTGTAATTGTGTTCTAGAATTCTAGAAGTGTTCTAGAAGTGTTCTAGAAGTGTTCTAGAAGTGTTCTAGAAGCCATTTTAGCAGATGCTCTTTACCCAAAGCGACTTAGTCGGTGCGTACGTACATTTTACCCTGGCGTTTACAAGCGCAGTAATCTACCAACTGAGCTACAGGAGGACCCACACCAAATTCAATAGAAACATTTTGTATTTGAAGGTTGAGATGGAAGACTTCAATCCTGATGATGAGTCGCTGAAGAAGCCCAAGAAGAATAAGGAGGAGGAGGAAGAAGACGTTAAGGTAGGACCCAGTCAGCATGCCCTTATAGGTGGTGTTCAATGTTCCTAAACATGCCCTTACAGCTAACCTCCTGTAGGTTTTCACATCTTATCAACCAGCTAATTATTGGAATCAGGTGTGCTAGATTAGGGTTGAAGTGAAAACCTACAGGATGTTAGTTCTCCAGGAACAGGGTTGGAGAGCCCTGGTGTAAACCTACAGGACAGTAGCTCTCCAGGAACAGGGTTGGAGAGCCCTGGTATAGACCTACAGGACAGTAGCTCTCCAGGAACAGAGTTGGAGAGCCCTGGTATAGACCTACAGGACAGTAGCTCTCCAGGAACAGAGTTGGAGAGCCCTGGTGTAAACCTACAGGACAGTAGCTCTCCAGGAACAGGGCTGGAGATCCCTGGTATAGACCTACAGGACAGTAGCTCTCCAGGAACAGGGCTGGAGATCCCTGGTATAGACCTACAGGACAGTAGCTCTCCAGGAACAGGGCTGGAGATCCCTGGTATAAACCTACAGGATAGTAGCTCTCCAGGAACAGGGTTGGAGATCCCTGATATAAACCTACAGGACAGTAGCTCTTTATACCAGGGTTGGACAGCCCTGGTATAAACCTACAGGACGGTAGCTCTCCACAAACCGGTTTGGAGAGCCCTGGAGTAAACCTACAGGACGGTAGCTCTCCACAAACCGGTTTGGAGAGGCCTGCACCAGAAGCCTGTTAGTCCAGTTGATATGGTCACACTCCATGTTGTTGCAGTGGACAGACATGCTAGGTAGTTTGCAGGTACAGTGGACAGACATGCTAGGTAGTTTGCAGGTACAGGGGACAGACATGCTAGGTAGTTTGCAGGTACAGTGGACAGACATGCTAGGTAGTTTGCAGGTACAGGGGACAGACATGCTAGGTAGTTTGCAGGTACAGTGGACAGACATGCTAGGTAGTTTGCAGGTACAGGGGACAGACATGCTAGGTAGTTTGCAGGTACAGTGGACAGACATGCTAGGTAGTTTGCAGGTACAGTGGACAGACATGCTAGGTAGTTTGCAGGTACAGGGGACAGACATGCTAGGTAGTTTGCAGGTACAGGGGACAGACATGCTAGGTAGTTTGCAGGTACAGGGGACAGACATGCTAGGTAGTTTGCAGGTACAGTGGACAGACATGCTAGGTAGTTTGCAGGTACAGGGGACAGACATGCTAGGTAGTTTGCAGGTACAGTGAACAGACATGCTAGGTAGTTTGCAGGTACAGTGGACAGACATGCTAGGTAGTTTGCAGGTACAGTGAGGGACTTGATGACTTAAGCCCTTGGCTCTTTTAATTAAAGACCATGTCTCTGGTTTACTTTTTTATTTTGGTCTTGTTTGGTTGATTTTTAGTATTCTTTGTGTCCTGAGATTAATCATATATATATATATATATATTTTTTAAATCTCAAAACATGAATGATAACTTTTACAGAAACCTTTGCCAAGTTGAACATCCTATACAGTAATACATAATGCAAGTTTACCAGAGGAAGATCATGAGATTCGGAAATCAAAAATTGAGAAAGCATTGTGGTCTAATGGTTAGTGCCCCTGACTGACCCCGACACACACACACACACACACACACATTTACCAGAGTCAGCACGGGTTTGAATCCGACCCATAACCCTTCTGACTCTGACCTTTCCTGTTGTTTCGTCACTGTTCAATAAAGCCACGAATAACTAAAGGAGTGGGATTTTCCACCCATTTAAAAAAAATATTAAAAAATAAATAGATGAAACATTTCATGGTAACCTTTTGTCGAGGTAATGTGGATTGGATCTGAGGGTAATGGTTGTAAGTGATTTGAAATATCCCTAGATATTTTTTTGATTGTTAATCAAAACAAGCCTAAATTAGTTCTGGATTTCTTCTGTAATCGAACTCTTCTTTGAGTAAGACCAAATCTGTTTGATGCTATGTTGTTACAGTTCCTTACTAGATGGTAAGTATAAGCATAGCTTTTAGAATTAAGATTCAGAGATTTCCATTCAGTTTTTGACACACAATGTGTGATAATCTTGAAAGTCTGATTAGTACATCCTATATAATTTCTACATTTATTGTGGTGTAGTACATAGGAGACCCATGTGAAACTCTATTGTGGTGTAGTATATAGGAGACTCATGTAAAACTCTATTGTGGTGTAGTATATAGGAGACTCATGTAAAACTCTATTGTGGTGTAGTACATAGGAGACCCATGTAAAACTCTATTGTGGTGTAGTACATAGGAGACCCATGTAAAACTCTATTGTGGTGTTGTAGGCCAAACCTCCAAATGGTAGGTCATCAAATTGAATGAAAAATATGAGAAGCTCCTCCTGAAGCATATGAGAGGTTTCACACGAGTCTTTCATCAAACTTGTCCTCTGGAAAACGACTTGCCTACTAGCACTCTGACAATTTTTTATTTTTTTTGTTGTTGTTTGTTTTTAGACTGATATTCAGTATCGTTCCATTTGACATGTGTGGCATCAATCAAAACAATTACACGTGACTTTGTTTTTAGCAACATAATGGTCATTTTTAAAACGGGGTACATTTTAAGATGGCGTAGGCCTACTCTCAATTTAGGTGAATCCATATTCAATCCATATTGAGCTTGATTTGGTCGATTCCCCCCCCCCCCCCCCCCCCCCCCCCCCCCCTATTTTGGGATTCATATTAGCCTACTGATCAACAACATTTATGTAGAAGCATCACTCCTGCATGTCACGCCTGTATGTAAGGACATCATGTAAGTATTGCTGTTAGTTTGACAATAAAAAAATAACATCTATTCAATGCAAAATGGGTCGAACGTAACGCCATGATTTTGTGATCACGGGAAGCTTGTAATATTTAGTAATTTTCCGTTATCTGGAAATATATATATTTTTTCAGCTGTCAAGACCCATCTCTTAATAACTCAGCTGCCAGGATGAAATTCGAAAAAACGACTCAATTGGCTAGTTCAGATGTCTGTCAAGGAAATTGGCGGATTGTAACTTGATCCTACTACTACAATTGGTTAGACGTGAGGCTGTAACTCTGCTCCCCTTTCACATCTCCCTCCAGTATACCTTACTGCTGTTTACTGCTACGATGACAACTCAATGATAATGACATTTGCTACCAAGCCATAAATGTGCATAACATCTAACAAGGAGAGCGAGGGTGGGAAAAATATGAAACAACGATGCTCGTTCTGTCTGAAATGACTCAAATCTGTCCGTAGTTTGATAAGTGAGAATGCACACGCTGATCTACAATTTTCTTGGTCCATAAAACGTACAGGAAGATTCTTAGGTAGCTAAACCTATTGACAACCTTTTATTATTATTTTTATTCAGGCATTTTTAAAACACCTTCTTTCCCTATTACAACCAATCATCTAATCCGACTATCAACTGTCAATTTACGGATGCAATTGTAGCTGGTCAGCTCAACCAGTAAATAGCTAATGTTACACTGTAAACCAGATGGCTCATTGCCGAAGATGGTGCATGTTCAACATGATAACCAGCTAAAGTTAGCGAGCTACGTTGGCTATTAGCTTCTAGCTGATATCTTAGCACTGTTTTTGTTATCTAGCCAGCTAGCTAGCATAGTAGCTAATATAGTTAGCTAGCTAACACCATAGATGAGAGGGTTAGTTATCGTTATCTTTGCTAACAGGTCTTATAGCTATCTGCTTAGCTAGCTAGCCTGCTTATCGCATGCATGTCCGGGCACGTCGAAACAAGTCTTATTATTAGTGAATTAACTAAATTCATATTTGGTTCAGTTCAACCATTTCTCAATGCTGCACCTTTCTGTTGGAGAATAAGATAGCTTGCTGCTGATTTTTCCAGCCAGACATTCCTCAGCATTGTGTAATGCTCAGGCGGTGAGTGGCGGCTGGCATAGCAGCAGTTTTGCTATGTAGAGGGACTCAAAGCCGATAGAGAACGGCCGATTTAATCTAGAAAAAGGACACTTATCGTCCCGGACGATTTTATCATTCGTTCTCTAATTTCTGATGCAAATAACGGATATGACTTGATAATATTCCACCGCCCAGTTGATAACAATTTGTGAAGCTATTTTTATTTTTTTACAAACAGATGTTTTTCTCTTTTTGTATTTAGCAAATAAAGGAACAAAATGTTCCTCCTGAAACCCTTTTCAATCCAACTCTTTATAACTGGTCTGATTCCTCTGATTTAATTTTCCAGGTGTTTTAATTGAATCAATCTCTTAGTGTATATAATTAATCTCAACCTGCACCAGAATCACACAGCTGAAACGCCCAAGGGGGAGGTCTTCAGAAACGATTTATTATTAAGATGATTCGTTAGATAGTCTATTTACAAAAAAATATTATCTCAACAATTGTTAATATTTTACTGAGTTACAGTTCATATAAGGAAATCAGTCAATTGAAATAAATTCAGTAAGCCCTAATCTATGAATTTCAAGTGACTGGGAAAACAGATATGCATCTGTTGGTCACTCATACAGTATATATATATATATATATATAAAAAAAAGGTAGGTGTGGATCAGAAAACCAGTCTGTGTCTGGTGTGACCACCATTTACCTTGGGCAGTGCAACACATCTCCTTCGCATTGAGTTGATCAGGATGTTGACTGTTACCTGTGGAATGTTGTCCCACTCCTCTTTTAATGGCCCGTGCGAAGTTGCTGGATATTGGCGAGAACTGGAACACGGTGGCATACACGTGGATCCAGAGCATCCCAAACATGCTCAATGCGTGAAAAGTCTGCTGAGTATGCAGGCCATGGAAGAACCGGGACGTTTCCAGGCATTCTGTACAGATCCTTGCGACATGGGGCCGTGAAGTGTCGTGGTGGATGAATGGCACGACAATGAGCCTCACTTCTCCAGTGTGCCAGTGGCCATCGAAAGGTGAGCATTTTGTACACCAAAGTCGGTTACGACGCTGAACTGCAGTCAGGTCAAGATCCTGGTGAGGACGACGAGCACACACATGAGCTTCCCTGATATGGTTTCTAACAGTTTGTGCAGAAATTATTTAGTTGTGCAAACCCACAATTTAATCAGCTGTCCGGGTGGCTGGTCTCAGACCACCTTGCAGGTGAAGAAGCTGGATGTGGAGGTCCTGAGCTGGTGTGGTTACACGTGGTCTGCGTTTGTGAGGCCGGTTGGACGTACTGACAAATTCTCTTTCAAAAAGATGTTTGACGGTGGCTCATGGTAGAGAAATTAACACAAAATTCTCTGGCAACAGCTCTGGTGGACATTCCTGCAGTCAGAATGCTAATTGCACGCTCAGCCACGCTCCCGCAACTACACAGACACCTGTGGCATTGTTGTGTGATAAAACTGCACATTTTAGTGGCATTTTATTGACCCCAGCCCAAGGTGCACCTGTGTAATGATCATGCTGTTTAATCAGCTTCTTGATATGCCACACCTGTCAGGTGGATGGATTATCTTGGCAAAGAAGACATGCTCACAAACAGGGATATAAACACATGTGTGCACAAAATTTGAGAGAAATACACTTTTTTGTACATATGGAACATTTCTAGGATATTTTATTTAAGCTCATGAAACATGAGACCAACACTTAACATGTTTCTATTTTTATTCAGTGTATTAGAAATTGTTACAGCTACAGTACACCAGGAAACAACTCTCACTCAGAAGTTGAATGGGATTGGACATTAGGAAATATCATTCTACAGGCTTTTGGGTCAATTCCATTTCAATTCCGAAAGTAAACCAAATTCCACATTTCAGTGTACTTTCTGAATTGAAATAGAATTTACCCCAAACCTGCTGGAAGTCACTCCTCCATTAGCTTTGTGTTGTTAGTAACAAGGTATCCTCATCCCTATTGATACAGAATAAAGACAGAGTGAAGTCTGGTGGACGAGGTTAGACGCAAGGGGATTGTCTGTCAGAGCGCATTTTCGGCATGCCGTGGTAATTTCGTCAGCACTGTATCGGTAGGGGAAGTGACTGCCCTTACTGAAAAGCAGGCTTCTGGCGAACGGCTGTGTCAAACTTTTCACCAATTTTCTCATTTTTCCAATGCAAATTAGTTTTGTGGCAAACTGTTGCGGTAAAATTGCAACTTGTGTGAACTTCTGGTAAACCATTCTGGGAAAACTTGTGACGAACATTCTACTGTTTGCAGCAAATTTGCTGCAAACTCAGTACGAATATGTAAGTTAATTCAGGTTTTTGGTTACTGTGTGTTATTAACAACATTGAAATGCATCTACAAAACCAAATCACACACAATTTTAAATGAATAAATGCAGAGAACTAAACATATTAAATGTGGTAAACATTCAATGTTTTCAATGTCGTAACAGATCGATATCATCAGTTGATGACGTTGCTAAGCTTCTTATTGAAACTGTCATTCTCTATATGTCTTTCAGCAAGGAAACAATGTTTCTGCCTTGTATAAAATGCTATTTAAACAAAACTATGGATTTAGGCCTACTAAATGTACCTTTTTTAAATATGTGGGGGCCAACAGTTCCTAGAGTACAATATTTGTCTCTAGCCAAGCCTCAACACAATTGATTTCAACTAACTACTTATGATATTCAATCTCAACTGGGGGACGTCATCATTAAGAGCCAGTTGTCTACTACTGTAGTTGTCTTTTCTTCCTGACTCAAGTTGTATATGGCTTGGGTGGAAGTAAAGCAACATAAAATGGCAATTCATATAATATTTCCTAAATGAATTGGGTGGAAGTAAAGCAATTAACACACATTTCTCTGTCTTCAGTTTGATTGAAAGCTTTCATCTGTATTTTTCCCTTGTAACTGAAAGATCGGAGGAACATCACATGATGAAGATGAGCTAACTACTAGTTTAAAGCAATTAAATATTGAATTGTTACAAAGAATGAAAGAATGGACTACATTTATGAGAATAGTACATGCATTTACTTAACCTTATCAAGCTTGAAGACCATGCTTTTTTGAGTTATAAATGAGTATGATTGAGTGCATCCCGAACATCTTTCCAGGGTGTCGATACATCCTTCTCCCAATACAGCCTCTTCCCACATTACGGGTAGGGAGAGGGTATCCGTCTGCAAAAGTAAAATCTCGCTTTGATGTCAAGTCAGCTCATATTGTTGGTACCTTAGCTGTTGTGCTAGCTAACATGCTACTGCACAATGTATTGACATGCATATTGATTTTAAAAGACAAACGTATTCACCTAAAACGTGTTTGGGCAAATCGTTAGCTAGGTAGCTTTCACATTATTTGTGAAAAAATGTGATCGCTAAAGTTAGCTAGCTTAGCGCTAGCCAATTGGTGGCGCTGACTGATTTTGAAACTGGGATCAACAAAATGTTTCACTCTATCCTATAAAACATGACATTGCTAACCAAGCATCAATTAGCTAACATAATTTAAGTATATTAGGAAGTTTAATTAAGTTAGACACTCACTGGACAACTTTGGTAGGTAGGTAGCTAGCTAGCTAGATAGCTTGGTTTCCATTTCCCAATCCCCCTGATTGGTCATCAACGGTTACTGGTCTCGGAACTCATGTTCACCAGAAACGGCTTCCGGGACACTATTTGCCACTATTGGCAATAGATATTGTTGCCACAGGTTTGCATCAGACTCCAGTACAATATTGAGCTGTTTTTTGGCCAGAAAACAACCTCTGGCAATAAATATTATTGTTGCCAGAAGTTTGCCACAATTTCCCCAACTAGTAGCAAAAAAAAAACTGTCTACATTTTGTGGCACACCATGTAGTTTGCAGCACATTTGCCACAAAGTAGCTTTGTGTAAGTGTGATTTTGAATATCAAAACATTTGAAGCATATTAAAGTAGTATTTATTAAGCCGTATCAGAGGCTAACATTCTGAGGATTTCAAAATGTAGCATATAAAAAGTGTAAGAAGGCTTCACTTCAGTTTGCTACTTTTACTATATATATATTGATGTTGTACTTTCCAACTTGTTTAACTGGGCTGTAGCTGTGCTCTAGTACTAGCTGTGCTCTAGTACTAGCTGTGCTCTGGTACTAGCTGTGCTCTAGTACTAGCTGTGCTCTAGTACTAGCTGTGCTCTAGTACTAGCTGTGCTCTGGTACTAGCTGTGCTCTGGTACTAGCTGTGCTCTAGTACTAGCTGTGCTCTGGTACTAGCTGTGCTCTGGTACTAGCTGTGCTCTGGTACTAGCTGTGCTCTGGTACTAGCTGTGCTCTAGTACTAGCTGTGCTCTGGTACTAGCTGTGCTCTGGTACTAGCTGTGCTCTGGTACTAGCTGTGCTCTAGTACTAGCTGTGCTCTAGTACTAACTGTGCTCTGGTACTAGCTGTGCTCTGGTACTAGCTGTGCTCTGGTACTAGCTGTGCTCTGGTACTAGCTGTGCTCTGGTACTAGCTGTGCTCTGGTACAAGCTGTGCTCTGGTACTAGCTGTAATAAATGGGATTACGACAACAATTCTTAGATAAATTGACTAAATTCATAATGTGTTTTTTTTTTAATACATAGTTTTGGACCTAAACACAAAATGTAAACGTTAGACTTATCACAATGGTACGTTTTTTAAGATTAAAACGCTTCATGTTTTTATTGTTGGCTCTTGTCCTTTGAAACGTACTATAGTTAGAGCAAGTTTCTACATACCTGTTATTAAGGAAATGGCTATATCCACTACAGCTTCCTGTTATTAAGGAAATGGCTATATCCACTACAGCTTCCTGTTATTAAGGAAATGGCTATATCTACTACAGCTTCCTGTTATTAAGGAAATGGCTATATCCACTACAGCTTCCTGTTATTAAGGAAATGGCTATATTCACTACAGCTTCCTGTTATTAAGGAAATGGCTATATCCACTACAGCTTCCTGTTATTAAGGAAATGGCTATATCTACTACAGCTTCCTGTTATTAAGGAAATGGCTATATTCACTACAGCTTCCTGTTATTAAGGAAATGGCTATATCCACTACAGCTTCCTGTAATTAAGGAAATGGCTATATCCACTACAGCTTCCTGTTATTAAGGAAATGGCTATATTCACTACAGCTTCCTGTTATTAAGGAAATGGCTATATCTACTACAGGCATCTGTTATTAAGGAAATGGCTATATCTACTACAGGCATCTGTTATTAAGGAAATGGCTATATCCACTACAGGCATCTGTTATTAAGGAAATGGCTATATTCACTACAGGCATCTGTTATTAAGGAAATGGCTATATCTACTACAGGCATCTGTTATTAAGGAAATGGCTATATCTACTACAGGCATCTGTTATTAAGGAAATGGCTATATCTACTACAGCTTCCTGTTATTAAGGAAATGGCTATATCTATTACAGCTTCCTGTTATTAAGGAAATGGCTATATCCACTACAGCTTCCTGTTATTAAGGAAATGGCTATATCTACTACAGGCATCTGTTATTAAGGAAATGGCTATATCTACTACAGGCATCTGTTATTAAGGAAATGGCTATATCTACTACAGGCATCTGTTATTAAGGAAATGGCTATATCTACTACAGGCATCTGTTATTAAGGAAATGGCTATATCTACTACAGGCATCTGTTATTAAGGAAATGGCTATATCTACTACAGCTTCCTGTTATTAAGGAAATGGCTATATCTATTACAGCTTCCTGTTATTAAGGAAATGGCTATATCCACTACAGCTTCCTGTTATTAAGGAAATGGCTATATCTACTACAGCTTCCTGTTATTAAGGAAATGGCTATATCTACTACAGCTTCCTGTTATTAAGGAAATGGCTATATCCACTACAGCTTCCTGTTATTAAGGAAATGGCTATATTCACTACAGCTTCCTGTTATTAAGGAAATGGCTATATCTACTACAGGCATCTGTTATTAAGGAAATGGCTATATTCACTACAGGCATCTGTTATTAAGGAAATGGCTATATTCACTACAGGCATCTGTTATTAAGGAAATGGCTATATCTATTACAGCTTCCTGTTATTAAGGAAATGGTTATATCCACTACAGCTTCCTGTTATTAAGGAAATGGCTATATCCACTACAGCTTCCTGTTATTAAGGAAATGGCTATATTCACTACAGGCATCTGTTATTAAGGAAATGGCTATATCTACTACAGGCATCTGTTATTAAGGAAATGGCTATATTCACTACAGGCATCTGTTATTAAGGAAATGGCTATATTCACTACAGGCATCTGTTATTAAGGAAATGGTTATATCTACTACAGCTTCCTGTTATTAAGGAAATGGCTATATTCACTACAGGCATCTGTTATTAAGGAAATGGCTATATTCACTACAGGCATCTGTTATTAAGGAAATGGCTATAATCACTACAGGCATCTGTTATTAAGGAAATGGCTATATTCACTACAGGCATCTGTTATTAAGGAAATGGCTATATCTACTACAGGCATCTGTTATTAAGGAAATGGCTATATTCACTACAGGCATCTGTTATTAAGGAAATGGCTATATTCACTACAGGCATCTGTTATTAAGGAAATGGCTATATCTACTACAGGCATCTGTTATTAAGGAAATGGCTATATCTACTACAGGCATCTGTTATTAAGGAAATGGCTATATCTACTACAGGCATCTGTTATTAAGGAAATGGCTATATTCACTACAGGCATCTGTTATTAAGGAAATGGCTATATCTACTACAGGCATCTGTTATTAAGGAAATGGCTATATTCACTACAGGCATCTGTTATTAAGGAAATGGTTATATCCACGACAGGCATCTGTTATTAAGGAAATGGCTATATTCACTACAGGCATCTGTTATTAAGGAAATGGCTATATTCACTACAGGCATCTGTTATTAAGGAAATGGCTATATTCACTACAGGCATCTGTTATTAAGGAAATGGCTATATTCACTACAGGCATCTGTTATTAAGGAAATGGCTATATCTACTACAGGCATCTGTTATTAAGGAAATGGCTATATTCACTACAGGCACCTGTTATTAAGGAAATGGCTATATTCACTACAGGCATCTGTTATTAAGGAAATGGTTATATCCACGACAGGCATCTGTTATTAAGGAAATGGCTATATCTACTACAGGCACCTGTTATTAAGGAAATGGCTATATTCACTACATTCATCTGTAATTAAGGAAATGGCTATATCCACCTGTTATTAAGGAAATGGCTATATTCACTACAGGCATCTGTTATTAAGGAAATGGCTATATTCACTACAGGCATCTGTTATTAAGGAAATGGCTATATTCACTACATTCATCTGTAATTAAGGAAATGGCTATATCCACCTGTTATTAAGGAAATGGCTATATTCACTACAGGCATCTGTTATTAAGGAAATGGCTATATTCACTACAGGCATCTGTTATTAAGGAAATGGCTATATTCACTACAGGCATCTGTTATTAAGGAAATGGCTATATTCACTACAGGCATCTGTAATTAAGGAAATGGCTATATTCACTACAGGCATCTGTTATTAAGGAAATGGCTATATTCACTATAGGCATCTGTTATTAAGGAAATGGCTATATTCACTACAGGCATCTGTTATTAAGGAAATGGCTATATCCACTACAGCTTCCTGTTATTAAGGAAATGGCTATAATCACGACAGGCATCTGTTATTAAGGAAATGGCTATATTCACTACAGGCATCTGTTATTAAGGAAATGGCTATATTCACTACAGGCACCTGTTATTAAGGAAATGGCTATATCCACGACAGGCATCTGTTATTAAGGAAATGGCTATATTCACTACAGGCATCTGTTATTAAGGAAATGGCTATATTCACTACAGGCATCTGTTATTAAGGAAATGGCTATATCCACTACAGCTTCCTGTTATTAAGGAAATGGCTATAATCACGACAGGCATCTGTTATTAAGGAAATGGCTATATCCACGACAGGCATCTGTTATTAAGGAAATGGCTATATCCACTACAGCTTCCTGTTATTAAGGAAATGGCTATATCTACTACAGGCATCTGTTATTAAGGAAATGGCTATATCCACTACAGCTTCCTGTTATTAAGGAAATGGCTACATTCAATACAGGCATCTGTTATTAAGGAAATGGCTATATTCACTATAGGCATCTGTTATTAAGGAAATGGCTATATTCACTATAGGCATCTGTTATTAAGGAAATGGCTACATTCACTACAGGCATCTGTTATTAAGGAAATGGCTACATTCACTACAGGCATCTGTTATTAAGGAAATGGCTATATCTACTACAGCTTCCTGTTATTAAGGAAATGGCTACATTCACCTGTTATTAAGGAAATGGCTATATCCACTACAGCTTCCTATAATTAAGGAAATGGTTATATCTACTACAGGCATCTGTAATTAAGAAATTGCTATATCTACTACAGGCATCTGTAATTAAGGAAATGGCTATATCCACCTGTAATTAAGGAAATTGCTATAATTCACTACAGGCATCTGTAATTAAGGAAATTGCTATAATTCACTACAGGCATCTGTAATTAAGGAAATGGCTATATCCACTACAGTCATCTGTTTTTAAGGAAATGGCTATATCCACTACAGGCATCTGTAATTAAGGAAATGGCTATATCCACTATAGGCATCTGTTATTAAGGAAATGGCTATATCTACTACAGGCATCTGTTATTAAGGAAATGGCTATATTCACTACAGGCATCTGTTATTAAGGAAATGGCTATATCTACTACAGGCATCTGTTATTAAGGAAATGGCTATATTCACTACAGGCATCTGTAATTAAGGAAATGGCTATATCTACTACAGCTTCCTGTTATTAAGGAAATGGCTATATCTACTACAGGCATCTGTTATTAAGGAAATGGCTATATTCACTACAGGCATCTGTTATTAAGGAAATGGCTATATCTACTACAGGCATCTGTTATTAAGGAAATGGCTATATTCACTACAGGCATCTGTTTTTAAGGAAATGGCTATATTCACTACAGGCATCTGTTATTAAGGAAATGGCTATATTCACTACAGGCATCTGTTATTAAGGAAATGGCTATATCTACTACAGGCATCTGTTATTAAGGAAATGGCTATATCTACTACAGGCATCTGTTATTAAGGAAATGGCTATATCTACTACAGGCATCTGTAATTAAGGAAATGGTTTTCTTTTCTAACATGCGTTTAGAACTGAATAGTTTTTTAGTCAGAATTCACTTATTGCTTCATTTATTTACAAAATACTTCATAATCAAAGACTGGTAAGGTCCAACTTGTGTATACCAGTGTTGTTAATGCCTAACTAGTAGACTAGCTAATATTTTTATTTAGTTGGGCCACTAGGCAATATAATGAAATGAGTTGTTTCAACTTGGTGTCCTACCAAAGTGGAACCACGATAAACACAAAAAAGGTGTCCATGAAAATGCAGTTGTTGCTCTTGCAGTAGGCTAGCTCTCGTGTATCAACTAGCTGGCTTCTGAAGTCATAACTGTCTCTGAAATGCTTTGATCGTGGCTTCATACCGAAGGCACGTCCTCTCAGCTGAGGTGTCATAATGACATCTGACATTGTTTGCATGCCAACATCTTTTTAAAAGCTATTTCATGCCGTCTCATGTCGTGTCATTCTTGCGATTGTCGTGATTGTACTGGTATTGTTTGATTAACCTAACTGTTTGAACGCCTTGTCTCCCGTCACCGAAACCCTTCCCCACACCCTCCCTCCCTCCCTCCCTCTCTCTCTCCTCCTGACCCCTAGCGCCGAGGCCTAACCGTTGCAGTCTCTTCTCTGTATAATTTAGGGTTACATTCCACAAAGCAAATGGGAGATGGACACTTCTGATGCGAAACTAGGTAGGTATTCTGTCTTACTAATGTACATGATGTTCACTAACAACTCTAGCTTCCAGAAAATGTTCTTGTTGCGCCACAGTGATATGCTCTTCAACTCCTTGATCTAAGCCATTGGTTTTCAAAACTCTCGTCGGGGGGACCCCCCCTCCCCCAGACGTTTCACAATTTTGTTGTAGCCCTAAACTAGCTCACCTGATTTTAAGTAGTTCATTGTCTTGATAACTAGTTGGCAAGTTGAATCAGGTGTGCTAGCTCTGGAATGGTTCAAATGAATGGAACGGCTGGGGATCCCCAAAAAGAGAGGTTTGACACTTGTTGCCCAAACAGTTTCCAGTCTCCTTTTAGCAGACATGCTGAATACAAATGATCTGATCAAAACACACAGGTGTGATCAAAATAGTGCATTTCAAATAAGTAACATCAACTCATATTTACAATTACAATTACCATTTACGCTTGCTTTAAACTGTGCACACAGTTTGAAGGGCAAAAAAAAATACATGTGCTCAATTCTCCTTCAATATCAAAATGAGAGGAGGCGACTCTTTGATTTAAGGGGATCCTTGGTAATAAAACCGGACAACATGTAACCTTTCCTTAAAGAACATTCTAAATATTTATAGACAGAAAAAAAAAAGAACATGGCAATAATACAGAATCTAAGGAAGCGCGCGGTCATCGTCGTCACGGTGACCCGCGATACCGGTTGAAGTAGCGATAGTGTTTTTTTTTTTTTTGCTGGGTCGTGAGGTGACGTGGCGAGCGCTCTTCTCCTTACAGACAAGCTGGACGGCCTGGTGATGGGGGGGAAGAGGAAGAGGGAGGGAGACGACTTTCAGCTAACGGACGACTACGCCACACGCCACTCTGAGCCTGGCAAGAAGAGGGTAAAGTATTTTATATATTTAGGTTCTTGCCTTACCTGTTTCTCTTTAACGAACCAGGAAATATTTGATTCTTTGACATTTCCCAAAACATCTCCATCAGTGTTGCGTCTTATTTATTATATTGTTTTATATAACCTTTATTTATTATATTGTTTTATATGACCTTTATTTATTTAGGTAACTTCTTATTTACAATGGCAGCCTGACTGACTATAGAGATATGTGATCGTTTGGCCAGTCACAACATCTCTATAATCCAAGGCGCCTGGAGAAATTCATCACAAAATCTGGATTATCTATTGGTGAAAAATGTTGGTTTTGATCGTGGTTTGGGTGTGCTCCTTAAATACTCTTTCACAAATTTTACTAGAATATTTAACTTGAAATGCAAATGTCAGACCAGCTAGCTAGCATGAACATAGCATAGCCTACACCTCGTCCAATCATGACCCATTTCCTGCTCATGACCCCGCTGGATGTTTTCCTTCCTGTCGTCTAGGTTCGCTGGGCTGACCTCGAAGAGCAGAAGGATGCGGAGCGCAAGCGTGATATCGGCTTTGTGGTGGGTCAAACAGACTGGGAGAAAATCACCGACCAGAGTGGACAGATAGCTCAGAGAGCTCTCAACCGCACTAAGTATTTCTAGTAACAGGAGATCATTGCCCTCACCCCCTGCTTCCTGGTTTATAGGTATGTCCATTACATTCTGTTCATCATCTAATTTGATACAGTATTGTTGTGTTTTTTGGAGGGGCATTGATGTAATGATGTGTCTTTTGTTTATTACAGTTAGGAGAGAGGGGGCTAGTAGTTATTTTGACCCTCATTTGGGAGTTATGAAACACATGTTCTATGTGAAAGCATCCAACAAAATGTGATTTTGATTTGAAGTAACTACTATTTTTTTGGGGAGAAAAGCGATGACTTAAATCTTGACCAATGAGAATGCATCTACACTGAACAAAAAAATAAACGCAACCTGCAACAATTTTCAAAGATTTGACTGAGTTACAGTTTATATGAGGAACTCGAGTCAATTTAAATAAATTCATTAGGCCCTAATCAATGGATTTCACATGACTGGGAATACAGATATGCATCTGTTGGTCACGGATACCGTTGGTCACGGATACATAAACAATGGGCCTCAAGATGTCGTCACGGTATCTCTCTGCATTCCAATTGCAATCGATAAAATGCAATTGTGTTCATTGTCTGTAGCTTATGCCTGCCCCATACCATAACCCCACCGCCACCATGTGGCCCTCTGTTCATAACGTTAACATCAGAAAACCGCTCGCCCACACAACGCCATGCACGCTGTCTGTCATCTGCCCGGTACAGTTGAAACCGGGATTCACCTGTGATGAGCACACTTCTCCAGCGTGCCAGAGGCCATCGAAGGTGAGCATTTGCCCACTGAAGTCAGTTACGACACCGATCAGGTCAAGACCCCGGTGAGGACGACGAGCACGCAGGTGAGCTTCCCTGAGACAGTTCCTGACAGTTTTTGGAGAACTTCTTCGGTTGTGTAAACCCACAGTTTCTCAGACCATCCCGCAGGTGAAGAAGCTGGATGTGGAGGTCCTGGGCTGGTGTGGTTACACCTGGTCTGAAGTTGTGAAGCCGGTTGGACGTACTGCCAAATTCTCTAAAACGATGTTGGAGGCGGCTTATGGTAGAGAAATTTAACTGGCAACAATTAAATTATCTGGCAACAGCTCTGGTGGACATTCCTGCAGTCAGCATGACAATTGTACGCTCCCTCAAAACTTGAGACAAATGTGGCATTGTGTTGTGACAAAACTGCACATTTTAGTGGCCATGAGTCCCCAGCACATGTGTAATGATCATGCTGTTGAATCAGTTTCTTGATGTGCCACCTGATCAGGAGGATGTATTATCTCGGCAAAAGAGAGATGCTCGCTAACAGGGATGTAAACAAATTTGTGCACAAGATTTGAGAGGAATAAGCTTTTTTTTGTGCAAATGGAACCTTTTCTGGGATCTTTTATTTCACAGTTTTTACATGTTGCGTTTTATTTTTGCTCAGTGTAGTTAAATTGTTACAATTTAATTACGCGTAACAAAACACAGTTTTTTTTTTTCATCCGTTATATTATGTTTTCCTAATTTTGGAAGATGTATTGTTATTGTAAGATCATTCATTGAAAAGTCCATTTGGATGGATGTAGCAATTGCAGATTACCCTTTTTTTTTTTTTAAATATGCAACATATATATATATTTAAATCAGTTTTCTTCTCTTTTTTTTTCTCCTCTAGGTCTGCAGACTGAATATCAGACACACTCTACAGGCCGGCGTTTAGGAAATCCATAGCTGTTTATTCCATTATTAGAATACAGGATATAGCTTTTCTGTTGACATTCTTGATGTTCATTTAGAATTATGTGTAGTTTTTATTTTCTTTCATCCTATGCTTTTCGATTGGTAAGTTGTTTTTGTTTTTGCACCAGTGTGCTTCTCATTTTATACTGTACAAGCTGTAACGTCTACGTGTATGTTAGCGCTGTTGCTTATTTTAAGAAAATAAACTAAAAGAAAAACAATAAAAGGTTTCACACACACAAAAACAAGCAGGAGAGTCTCGTGTGAGTGGTCATATGGGCTACGTCATGGAGAGTCTTCTGTGATGTCTGTTTTCATGTGAACCACATTCAGTAGAACCTCAAAGATACAAACCTAATTTTATGGTGACATATTTTTTTTTGGTCTCTTTTTTTTTATATTTTTCTCAAAGTTACGAACATTTCAGTATTTCAAAAACAACCTGCATTTCCCGCTGTGTTCGTATCTCTAAGGTCCTACTGTGTTACAGGAAGTATGTAGCATAGGTTAGAGTGGCGGAACAGGAAGGTTCTTGGTTCAAGCCCTGAGCCTAGCGAGGAAGTGGAAACTGGACTGCTGGTGTCTGAGTCACTGGCTGCCCATTGTGCCCATGAGCAAGGAACTCTCAAACTGCTACACGGAGGCTGCACTGTGTCTTACCCTTTGCCTCTCAGTGCATGTGTGTGTCGGGGGGTGGGGGGGGGGTAACGCAAAATGAAATGAGTTTTCAGTACTCAATCAAACCACATAGTATCACTGTCTTTAATTTGATTTTAATTCAAAAATCTGTTACCTCATTGCATTTCACATAATTTAATCTCCTAAACTTTAAGAAAGTTCACACTCATTGTTTCTTGCAACAAATAAAATACTGAATTGAAAGTCCAGTATATATTTTGTGCCGTTACATGATCTTACAAATAAATAAACAATCCACGACAGTCACGCAGAATCACCTTGCTTGTGAAACACAACCAAAAATCTAAAAGTTTCTGATAATGGTAAATTCTACACTATCAACTTGCTAACTGAGGCAAACGACGTGTTCCTGATAGGTATCGAGCCAAAAAAGAAACTAAACCATCAATGGTCACCTCTCTCTTTTTTTTTTTACAGTAGGCTCTCGTCAGCAATATTCAAGCATTACCGGGCCCTAACTCCACTAAGGGGCTTTCTCCTCCTTCTGTATTCTCGTCACATGACTTTTATTCCTCTTGCTAATTGGACTGAAATAAATTCTGACTACACAGATATAATCCAGACTGTCTGTCTTGTTTCTGACCTGTCAATCTGAGATTATCATGCAACGGTTATATGATCCTGTTGAGTGAATATTGTCAATTATGACCAATCTGAGAGGAATCCTGTAGTTGTGAATGGTTGTTGAATGGCATACTGTACCAAATGTTCTGTACTGTAGCTCAAAGCCTGCAATCCCAAATGACTCCCTATTCCCATTCATTGTGCACTACTTTTTTTGACCAGAGCCCATAGGGGCTGTCTCTGCGCTGCCACCTGTTTCACTGTATAGAAGGACATACTTCTCTTTTTAAAATTTAAACAACTGGTCTATACTCTTAGTGCCCAAAAAAAACGGTTTTAGCATGGTCCATTGAGGACTATCACCATTTTGAAGTAGTCAAATTGGGTGGGACCTTCCTATGGGTTAAGGAAGGATCACACAATTGTATTCTGGTCATCACGAGAGATCAGACAAATAAGTTAACTTGTGAGGAAATGTTCCATAACTCCAGGTGGCAGTACGTCACCAACCTCGTCTCTATACCTGTACAAACAACACACTCCAGGTGGCGGTACGTCACCAACCTCGTCTCTGTACCTGTACAAACAACACACTCCAGGTGGCAGTACGTCACCAACCTCGTCTCTATACCTGTACAAACAACACACTCCAGGTGGCAGTACGTCACCAACCTCGTCTCTATACCTGTACAAACAACACACTCCAGGTGGCAGTACGTCACCAACCTCGTCTCTATACCTGTACAAACAACACACTCCAGGTGGCGGTACGTCACCCTTTCAGTTTGTTTACCTACTCATAGAAGTTGTAGAAGATAAAAGGTACAACTTTTTTTTTTTTTTAAATAGAGATGGCCTCAATGGCGCTGCCCGTGCGCTCACAGACGCTATAATGGGACAAATACAACGCTGCGATCTCTATACATCTTCTTTGCCCCAGGGATAGCTATTGTCCTATTGCTGTGTGACGCGATTTTACTGAAGATACACAAGATCTAGATTACATGCCTCTGAAACATCTGCTTTGAGTGAAAATCAACAGATGTTGCTGGCTATGAAGATATCACCTGAACACCCGTTGAAGACCTTGTTCAATTAGCATAGCCGATATGGAGCTTAGACGTTTCCTGGGCAATGGCTGGAACTTTCAGCAGAGCGACGTCAAGGTGAGTAATATTGAATTAAAAAAATGTGGTTAGTTACAGAATGTTTCTAATACTAAAATACCTAACAAAGCACATTTCTACCAATCAATATGTAGTAGCTAATGGATATTTAGACTGAACAAAAATATTAATGCATCATGCAACAATTTCCAAAGATTTTACTTAGATTATATAAGGAAATTAGTTAATTTAAATAAATTCATTTGGCTCTGATCTATGGATTTCACATGACTGGGAATACAGATAATGCATCTGTTGGTCACAGATACCTTTAAAATAATAAAATAAATAATGGGCCTCACAACGGGCCTCGAGATTGTCATCACGGTATCTCTGCATTCAAATTGCCAACAATTTAAATTAAAATTGTTGTTCGTTGTCCGTAGCCTGCCCATACCATAACCTTCGCCGCCGCCATGGGGCACTCTGTCCACAACGTTGACATCAGCAAACCATACACGTTGTGGGGCCGGGTGGACGTACTGACAAATTATCTAAAACGACGTTGGAGGCGGCTTATGGTAGAGAAATGAACATTAAATTATCTGACAACAGCTCTGGTGGACATTCCTGCAGTCAGCATGCCAACTACACGCTCCCTCAAAACTTGAGACATCTGTGGCATTGTGTTTTGGGACAAAACTGCACATTTTAGAGTGGCCTTTTATCCCCAGCACAAGGTGCTCCTGTGTAATGATCATGCGGGATTATCTTGGCAACAGAGAAATGCTCACTAACAGGGATGTAAACAAATGTGTGGACAACATTTTATAGGAAACATGTTTTTTTTGTGTGTATGGAGCATTTCTGGGATCTTTTATTTCAGCTGAAACATGGGACCAACACTTCACATGTCACGTTTTAATTTTCTTGTTCAGTGTCATTCAACCGTCTTTCATTTCAGCTGTATGAAGTGAAATGGGATTTTTCTACAGTGTTTTACAACTATATATTGTTACTCTACAGTCATGGCCAAACGTTTTGAGAATAACACAAATATTAATTTCCACCAAGTTTGCTGCTTCAGTGTCTGTAGATATTTTTGTCAGATGTTACTATGGAATACTGAAGTATAATTACAAGCATTTCATAAGTGTCAAATGCTTTTATTGACAATTACATGAAGTTGATGCAAAGAGTCAATATTTGCAGTGTTGACCCCTTTAAGACCTCTGCAATCTGCCCTGGCATGCTGTCAATTAACTTCTGGGCCACATCCTGACTAATGGCAGCTCATTCTTGCATAATCAATGCTTTGAGTTTGTCAGAATTTGTGGGGTTTTGTTTGTCCACCCGCCTCTTGAGGATTGACCACAAGTTCTCAAGGGGATTAAGGTCTGGGGAGTTTCTTGGCCACTGACCCAAAATATCAATGTTTTGTTCTCTGAGCCACTTAGTTATCACTTTTGCCTTCTGGCAAGGTGCTACAACATGCTGGAAAAGGCATTGTTCGTCACCAAACTGTTCCTGGATGGTTGGGAGAAGTTGCTCTCTGAGGATGTGTTGGTACCATTCTTTATTCATGGCTGTGTTCTTAGGCAAAATTGTGAATGAGCCCACTCCCTTGGCTGAGAAGCAACCCCACACATGAATGGTCTCAGGATGCTTTACTGTTGGCATGACACAGGACTGAAGGTAGCGGTCACCTTGTCTTCTCCGGACAAGCTTTTTTACGGATGCCCCAAACAATCGGAAAGGGGATTCAGAGAAAATGTCTTTACCCCAGTCCTCAGCAGACCAATCCCTGTACCTTTTGCAGAATATCAGTCTGTCCCTGATGTTTTTCCAGGAGAGAAGTGGCTTCTTTGCTGCCCTTCTTGACACCAGGCCATCCTCCAAAAGTCTTCGCCTCGCTGTGCGTGCAGATGCACTCACACCTGCCTGCTGCCAATTCCTGAGCAAGCTCTGTACTGGTGGTGCCCCGATCCCGCAGCTGAATCAACTTTAGGAGACGATCCTGGCGCTTGCTGGACTTTCTTGGGCGCCCTGAAGCCACCTTCACAACAATTGAACCGCTCTCCTTAAAGTTCTTGATGATCCGATAAATGGTTGATTTTAGGTGCAATCTTACTGGCAGGAATATCCTTGCCTGTGAAGCCCTTTTTGTGCAAAGCAATGATGACGGCACCTGTTTCCTTGCAGGTTACCATGGTTGACAGAGGAAGAACAATGATTCCAAGCACCACCCTCCTTTTGAAGCTTCCAGTCTGTTATTCAAACTCAATCAGCATGATCTCCAGCCTTATCCTCGTCAACACTCACACCTGTGTTAACGAGAGAATCACTGACATGTCAGCTGGTCCTTTTGTGGCAGGGCTGAAATGCAGTGGAAATGTTTTGTTGGGGGATTCAGTTAATTTGCATGGCAAAGAGGAACATTGCAATTATGTGCAATTCATCTGATCACTCTTCATAACATTCTGGAGTATATGCAAATTGCCATCATACAAATGAGGCAGCAGACTTTGAAAATGTATGTGTCATTCTCAAAACATTTGGCCACTGACTGTATACATGTCACATCAATTGCAACATTTTTTTTTTTTGTTGTAAAAACCTAAATTGTCTTGAGTAGAAGAAAAAGAAAGCTCACTTGTGACCATACGTGCTTTAAAAATTAAAGAATATTGTTCTTGTGGCTTTTATTTTTGTCTCGTGTCTTTTTCCTTTGCCACAGTCTGCCTTCTGTCCTCTTGAGAGTTGGAAAACATATATTTTGATTTATCTAATCAAATAATCCTAACATACTGCAGGTACTTAATATGCCTGCGAAATGCCTGTTTCAATTGATGTATGTATAAAAAAAAAACGTGAACCAAGGCCTCTTGTATTATTGTTAATCGTGTTGAAAAAATACACATTGTACAATTCATTATGCCTGTTTTAAAATGATATACTGGTTGATAAGGCTGCTCGTCAGGCCAATTCCATTTTGATTCACATGTCTAACAGAAATGTAATTTGCCCAGAGATTCACACAACTACAGACACTCGCACATGGCAGATCTTTCTGTTTGTGGCATGGATAGTAGGCTGCTGAAGGCCAGACTGCAGTTAATATGGTATATTAGCTGTAGGTCTACTGCAGTTAATATGGTATTTTAGCTGTAGGTCTACTGCAGTTAATATGGTATTTTAGCTGTAGGTCTACTGCAGTTAATATGGTATTTTAGCTGTAGGTCTACTGCAGTTAATATGGTATTTTAGCTGTAGGTCTACTGCAGTTAATATGGTATTTTAGCTGTAGGTCTACTGCAGTTAATATGGTATTTTAGCTGTAGGTCAACTGCAGTTAATATGGTATTAGCTGTAGGTCTACTGCAGTTAATATGGTCTTTTAGCTGTAGGTCTACTGCAGTTAATATGGTATTTTAGCTGTAGGTCTACTGCAGTTAATATGGTCTTTTAGCTGTAGGTCTACTGCAGTTAATATGGTCTTTTAGCTGTAGGTCTACTGCAGTTAAAATTGTATTTTGCAGATGCTTTTATTCAGAACTGTCAACATTGATAGTGACACACATATTCAGTAGAGGCCTCTGGCACTAAGAGAGAATATTTATACATAAAATGATTAAACACACCTCTCTGACTGTAGGAGTCTTTTCTTACCCGTGCATTTGTTTACAAGTTTCCTCATTTGTTTACAAGTTTCCTCTTCCCTCATTTGTTTTTTAAAGGAGAGGAATCGTGGAAATCAAATTGCTAAAAAAGGTCTATGTTGTGAGGTGAGCTTTTTGAAGGATGCTGAAATTCAGTGGGACATGCAGGGAAATATATATATATTTTTAATACAGGTTAAACTCCTCTCTTGTCTGGCTCTTTCTATGTTGTGAAGGGGGCTTTGAATTCAGCCGGTACGTCACTGTCCAGTTTACAGATGACCTTATAGATGACTTTCTTCCAGGATGGGTCTGAGTCTCTGGCCAGAGAGATGGCAATGTAAAACTCCTGTAGTGTGATCTCAGCCACCTCAAGAAACCTGTCGGGGACCTGTGGATAAAAGGCACAATCAGTTAGATTTCAAAAGGGCAATCTGCAATTCAAACAAAGCCGCCACCATTTTGGATAAAAAAGATGGGTGCTCGAGAAATGTAACCATTTGCAAATGTATAGACAAGAGCTATAGATGCAATGACGGACCATCCCTGAGATCAACATTATAGCTCTAACCTATGCAGACCAAGGACTGTATGATGACATCGGCGTAGGATATGGAACATTTTCTCATATACAATGTAATTCTGTCACTTTTGTCAGATGTGTTGATGGTAAGGTAAGTTATACATGCTTTTTATGCCAACATAAATAGGTATTTCTTCAGCAGGAAATGAATTCATTTTTGTGGATCTTTGGCACCCATCTGTTGTTCTAAATGACTTGTGTCATGTGCTCAGTGGCCTGAGAGAGGAGATCACAATGCTTGGGTGAGTAAACAGGCTGGCAGGAGGCTTGTTTGAAGGAGGGGGGGCAGAATAAACATGTCAGTCTCTGTTGATGGACTAATGAAAACTATTCTAGTCTCCAACCAGCTTTAGCAAGCAAGACATCTGACAGAATAAGCAACAACAACAAAAGTAATGAACTCTCCAACTCTACCCCTCTGAACGAACATTGTTAATCAGGCCCAAAATTATTGGCACCCAAGATAAAGATTAGCAACAAAAACTAAATTCAAATACTGAGCGATTTGTAAAACAAAACAAATTGATCTATTTTTTTAATGCTAATATAAGAGCACAGAAAAAGGTTCACAACAAATGATCTAAAAGCTGGGGGGGTGAATATTGGTACCCCTGTTTTCAATACCTGCCCTTGCGAGGATAATGGCACGGAGTTTTATGAGATTCTAGAACACATTGGAAAGGATCTGAGATCATTCGTCCATACAATACCTGCCCTTGCGAGGATAATGGCACGGAGTTTTATGAGATTCTAGAACACATTGGAAAGGATCTGAGATCATTCGTCCATACAGAATCTTTCCAGACCCTTGATATTCTTAGTCTGCTCTTACAAACTGTCCTCTTTGAATCAAACCATCGGTTTTCAATGGGGTTCAAGACCAGAGACTGAGATGGCCGTTGCAATTTTTTATTTTTTTTTGTGGTCAATTAACCATTTCTTTCTGAATTTTTGATGTGTTCTTGGGGTTGTTGTCTTGCTGGAAGATCCACTTGCGTCCAAGTTTCAGTCTTCTAGCAGAGGCAACCAAGTTTTGGGCTAAAATATCCTGGCAGTGAGTTAAGTTAATGATGCTGTTGACCTAAACAAAGCCCCAAGGACCTTTGGAAGCAAAATAGCCCCATAACTTCAAAAGATCCACTGTGAAATTTGAGGTTATTTTCTGCATCATTCTAGTGTAATATCATCCAACAAGTGTAAAAAAAATACCTGGAGTTGGCTAAACGGCATTGGCCCTTGGATTGGAACCAGTTCAAATCCCCGAGCTGACAAGGTGCAAATCTGTCGTTCTGCCCCTGAACAGGCAGTTAACCCACTGTTCCTAGGCCGTCATTGAAAATAAGAATTTGTTCTTAACTGACTTGCCTAGTTAAATAAAGGTAAAATAAAAATTTAAAAAAGATGACAAGAGCTCTTTGGCCACGCACATCAGTGGTTGGTTGTGTTGTTGAAAGAATGATGCATCTGAAGAACAATAACCCCATGCCTACTGTAAAATACCCAGAGGGAAAAAAAAGTACTACTGTTTTTGTTTGCACAAAAAAACACTAGTGTTTACTCTATAGTGTTTTTGTTGATATGATTGTAGTATATGTAGTATCCACTGTAGTATTTTTGTGAACTACTGCAGTAGACTAGTATTTACTGTAGTATTTTTTGCAAACATTACTGCAGTAGACTAGTAATTACTTTAGTATTTTTTGCAAACATTACTGCAGTAGACTAGTATTTACTGTAGTATTTTTGTGAACATTACTGCAGTAGCCAGTAGTATTTTTGTTTGTCTTACTTATCTAGTTTTTATAAGGTTTTGTCCTTCAGGAAATCAACTGGACAAATATTAAGAGCAAATTGTCCAAAACCTATAAGTTGGGCTGGGGTCTGAACAGCTCAGCTCAGCTCAGCTCAGTTCATAGGGTCTACCCTTTTCTCTAACCTGTAGGGAACACAATATATAGACTATACTTGGCATGTAGGTTTCTGACTCATGGCTGGCACAAATTGGGATATGGGGAGGGGAATGGGCAGGGCATATGCAAATTAATATTAGCATATCGATACAATTTGCCGTACAGTAATACTACCAAATGGTATATAGTAAGCACTACATGATCGAGGTATACTATAGTGTGGAGTATAATATTTGACAGTATACTTCACAATTATACAGTAAGCACTACATGATCAAGGGAAACTAGAGTAGTATAGTATACTACAGAATACAATATAATTCTATAGTAAGTATACAAGAGTATTCTATAGTAAACTGTAGTATTTTTTTAACGTGGGTATGGTGGTGGTCTTTGATGTTATGGGGCTACTTTGATTCGAGGACCCGTTTGTGGCTTCAAAACAAAACCCCCACAATGCATCTTTATAAACAAACAGAAGTGGTTTGTTTATTTGTGTGTTCACCAACTCACCATACTGCATTGATCTTTGTAGATGTGTACAGGTATTACACTCAAACAAAAAATCTGTGTTTAGACTTCCACTAAAATACAGTACACTACATGGCCAAAAGTATGTGGACACCTGCTCGTCAAACATATTCCGAAATCATGGGCATTAATATGGAGTTGGTCCCCCCTTTGCTGCTATAACAGCCTCCACTCTTCTGGGAAGGCTTTCCACTAGATGTTGGAACATTGCTGCTATACCAGCCTCCACTCTTCTGGGAAGGCTTTCCACTAGATGTTGGAACATTGCTGCAGGGACTTGCTTCCATTCAGCCACAAGAGTATTGGTGAGGTCTGTGGTTGGGCGATTAGGCCTGGCTCGCAGTCGGCGTTCCAATTCATCCCAAAGGTATTCGACGGGCTTGAGGTCAGGGCTCTGTGCAGGCTAGTCAAGTTGACAAACCATTTCTGTATGGACCTCGCTTTATACACGGGGGAATTGTCATGCTGAAACAGGAAAGGGCCTTCCTCAAACTGTTACCATAAAGTTGGAAACACAGAATCATCTAGAATGTCATTGTAAGCTGTAGTGTTAAGATTTTAATTCACTGGAACTAAGGGGCCCGAACCATGAAAAACAGCCCCAGACCATTATTCCTCCTCCACCAAACTTTACAGTTGCCACTATGCAGTCGGGCAGGTAACGTTCTCCTGGCATCCGTCAAACCCAGATTCGTCTGTCGGACTGCCAGATGGTGAAGCGTGATTCATCACTCCAGAGAACGTGTTTCCACTGCTCCAGAGTCCAACGGCGGTGAGCTTCACACCTCTCCAGCCGACGCTTGGCATTGCACATGGTGATCTTAGTCTTGTGTGCGGCTGCTCGTCCATGGAAACACATTTCATGAAGCTTCCGACGAACCGTTCTAGTGCCGACGTTGCTTCCAGAGGCAGTTTGGACCTCAGTAGTGAGTGTTGCAATCCAGGACAGATTATTTTTTACGCGCTTCAGCACTTGGTTGTCCCTTTCTGTGAGCTTTGGTGGCCTACCACTTTGCGGCTGAGCCGTTGTTGCTCCTAGACGTTTCAACTTCACAATAACAGCACTTACAGTTGACCGGGGCAGCTCTAGCAGGGCAGAAATTTGACAAACTGATTTGTTGGAAAGGTGGCATCCTATGACGGTGCCACATTTGAAAGTCACCGAGCTCTTCAGTAAGGCTATTCTGCTGCCAATGTTTGTCTATGGAGATTGCATGGCGGTGTGCTTGATTATATACACCTGTCAGCAACGGGTGTGGCTTAAATAGCCCGAATCCACTAATTTGAAGGTGTGTTCACATAGTGCTGTGTATCAGTTGTACATGTAGACTTCCACTAGCACACCTGTTGTACATGTAAACTTCCACTAACACACCTGTTGTACATGTAGACTAACACACCTGTTGTACATGTAGACTTGCACTAACACACCTGTTGTACATGTAGACTAACACACCTGTTGTACATGTAGACTTCCACACCTGTTGTACATGTAGACTAACACACCTGTTGTACATGTAGACTTCCACACCTGTTGTACATGTAGACTAACACACCTGTTGTACATGTAGACTAACACACCTGTTGTACACGTAGACTAACACACCTGTTGTACATGTAGACTAACACACCTGTTGTACATGTAGACTAACACACCTGTTGTACATGTAGACTAACACACCTGTTGTACATGTAGACTAACACACCTGTTGTACATGTAGACTAACACACCTGTTGTACATGTAGACTAACACACCTGTTGTACATGTAGACTAACACACCTGTTGTACATGTAGACTAACACACCTGTTGTACATGTAGACTAACACACCTGTTGTACATGCCAACCACCCATAAACAATGTATTATGCATACTATTTTATCCTTTGGCTGTCTGATCCACCTGAGCAAACTTAAGATGTATTTATTGGTGAAGATCTGCATTATAAATACATTAGAGATGTGAAGGCGTGAGCAGCACAATGAATAGCCTCTTATGACCATCCTGGTCTGACATTTGTTCCTCTATACAATTTTTTTTACATTTTTTATATATTTTTTTTTATTCAGTGTAAATCCACTTAGCAAAACAGAATGAAAACTCTCTAGATCAGGATGGTCATATGAGGCTAAATGACTAACACGAGCGAGATTCTCTTTGAATACACCAACGAGATGTTTTAGCCTACCTGAAAGTCATTGGCCTTGTTGTAGTGCATGTTGAGGGCTCTGAAGAGCTCCGAGTCTCTGCTCACTGCTACGTCCCTCACACTGTTAACCCCCTCCACTCGGGCCTGGCGGGCAAACTTCTCCATCTGAATATAGTAGAACTCTCTGAAGTTACTGAACCATTTAATCAGCTGGGACGTGACACACCGAGTGAGCTGTATGGGGACGCAAAGAAACAAAACAGTAAGTACATTCTTAAGTTATTCATTATTTTTGTTATTTCATTTTGTAGCATTTTATTTAGTTTGTGTGTGTGTGTGTGTGTGTGTGTTGGTCATCCCACTGTTTTCGACTGTCTTTGTCAATAAATCATGTGTGAACTATTTGAATAAAAGCAAATCGCCCACAGTTATGTGTTCAATGATTGTTTTCAATTAAGGGATTTTATCTCATTGCCCATTCAGGCATTCACCCTACCAGTAGAACACACCATAGGATAGGTCCTTCACCCTACCAGTAGAACACACCATAGGATAGGTCATTCACTCTACCAGTAGAACACGCCATAGGATAGGTCATTCACTCTACCAGTAGAACACGCCATAGGATAGGTCCTTCACTCTACCAGTAGAACACACCATAGGATAGGTCATTCACTCTACCAGTAGAACACGCCATAGGATAGGTCCTTCACCCTACCAGTAGAACACGCCATAGGATAGGTCCTTCACTCTACCAGTAGAACACACCATAGGATAGGTCATTCACTCTACCAGTAGAACACACCATAGGATAGGTCATTCACTCTACCAGTAGAACACGCCATAGGATAGGTCATTCACTCTACCAGTAGAACACACCATAGGATAGGTCCTTCACTCTACCAGTAGGACACGCCATAGGATAGGTCCTTCACTCTACCAGTAGAACACACCATAGGATAGGTCCTTCACCCTACCAGTAGAACACGCCATAGGATAGGTCCTTCACCCTACCAGTAGAACACGCCATAGGATAGGTCCTTCACTCTACCAGTAGAACACGCCATAGGATAGGTCCTTCACTCTACCAGTAGAACACACCATAGGATAGGTCCTTCACCCTACCAGTAGAACACGCCATAGGATAGGTCCTTCACTCTACCAGTAGGACACGCCATAGGATAGGTCATTCACCCTACCAGTAGAACACGCCATAGGATAGGTCCTTCACTCTACCAGTAGAACACACCATAGGATAGGTCCTTCACTCTACCAGTAGAACACGCCATAGGATAGGTCCTTCACTCTACCAGTAGGACACGCCATAGGATAGGTCCTTCACTCTACCAGTAGGACACGCCATAGGATAGGTCCTTCACTCTACCAGTAGAACACACCATAGGATAGGTCCTTCACTCTACCAGTAGAACACGCCATAGGATAGGTCCTTCACTCTACCAGTAGAACACGCCATAGGATAGGTCATTCACCCTACCAGTAGGACACGCCATAGGATAGGTCATTCACTCTACCAGTAGAACACGCCATAGGATAGGTCATTCACTCTACCAGTAGAACACGCCATAGGATAGGTCATTCACCCTACCAGTAGGACACGCCATAGGATAGGTCCTTCACTCTACCAGTAGAACACGCCATAGGATAGGTCATTCACTCTACCAGTAGGACACGCCATAGGATAGGTCCTTCACTCTACCAGTAGAACACGCCATAGGATAGGTCCTTCACTCTACCAGTAGAACACGCCATAGGATAGGTCCTTCACTCTACCAGTAGAACACGCCATAGGATAGGTCCTTCACTCTACCAGTGGAACACGCCATAGGATAGGTCCTTCACTCTACCAGTAGAACACGCCATTGGATAGGACCTTCACTCTACCAGTAGGACACGCCATAGGATAGGTCCTTCACTCTACCAGTAGAACACGCCATAGGATAGGTCATTCACTCTACCAGTAGGACACGCCATAGGATAGGTCCTTCACTCTACCAGTAGAACACGCCATAGGATAGGTCCTTCACTCTACCAGTAGAACACGCCATAGGATAGGTCCTTCACTCTACCAGTAGAACACGCCATAGGATAGGTCCTTCACTCTACCAGTGGAACACGCCATAGGATAGGTCCTTCACTCTACCAGTAGAACACGCCATTGGATAGGACCTTCACTCTACCAGTAGAACACACCATAGGATAGGTCCTTCACTCTACCAGTAGAACACGCCATAGGATAGGTCATTCATTCTACCAGTAGAACACGCCATAGGATAGCTCTTTCACTCTACCAGTAGAACACGCCATAGGATAGGTCCTTCACTCTACCAGTAGAACACGCCATAGGATAGGTCATTCACTCTACCAGTAGAACACACCATAGCATAGGTCATTCACTCTACCAGTAGAACACGCCATAGGATAGGTCATTCACTCTACCAGTAGAACACGCCATAGGATAGGTCCTTCACTCTACCAGTAGAACACGCCATAGGATAGGTCATTCACTCTACCAGTAGAACACACCATAGCATAGGTCCTTCACTCTACCAGTAGAACACCAGTAGAACACACCATAGGATAGGTCCTTCACTCTACCAGTAGAACACACCATAGGATAGGTCATTCATTAACAAGATACTTTTTTAATACCTGGACATCGGAGAAAAAGGTTTTGAGTACGTTGGAACTCGGGTAGCGAGTGTAGAAGAACATCAACTTGGCTTTCTTCAGGTGCTGTGTGGTCAGACCCTCCTACATGGCAGGTTATGGAGTTAACACATTCAGGTGCGGTGTGGTCAGACCATGTCAGGTTACGTAGCTAACACAATGTACTCGAACCATGCATACATCAGAACATGACTGCATGAAAATATATTGTATTCCTAGAGTGAATCATGTCCTGTTCCCTTTGATTGTTTTCATCACAAAATAGGTTTTCACTATATTGCTACACTTCATTATAGCCTAAGCATAGACCTCCTTTGAAAACAAGCTTCGGTTCCTGACACATCTTAAGACAGATATTATTTTTACATCAATGTTTTTCTCTGTTCTGCAATCATTAGACTACACTCAGATAGTAGAGGCAATTTCCTTAGAAGTAGAGATCACAAGATCAAAAGGGCAAATTCTCCTTGAAATGCATCCTACCACAGCTACTAATGCTCCCCCAAGCCTCATAGATATTGTTCTCCTGGAAAGACAGAAGAACATTGGATACTTGTTTATGGACTATCCTTGTGGGCAGAGGAAGGTTATTATTGTGAGACACTTAGCTAAACCTCAAAAGACAGGCAGAAGCTTTCTTAGACACGGTATTATTGATGTGAGTTGTACTACTGTATATCAGAAGCCAATTGCCTCACTAAAGAAAGCCTACCAAAGAATATCTTGGTGGAAATGCCATGCATTTGAAAAACACAGTTCAGGCTTGACTACAACATATAACACTCATTTTACTGATTCACTGACTAACTAATATTACTGACTAACTAATATTACTGACAATAACTAATATTACTGAAGCACAGCCGCGAGCTGCCCAGTGACACGAGCCTAGACCAGACGAGCTAAATCACTTCTATGCTCACGTTGAGGCAAGCAACACTGAGGCATGCATGAGAGCATCAGCTGTTCCAGACGACTGTGTGAACCTGCTCTCCGTAGGCAACGTGAGTAAGACCTTTAAAACAGGTCAACATTCACAAGGCTGCGGGCCAGATGGATTACCAGGACGTGTGCTCTGGGCATGTGCTGACCAACTGGCAGGTGTCTTCACTGACATTGTAAAACCAACATGTTTCGGGCAGACCACCATAGTCCCTGTGCCCAAGAACACAAAGGCAACCTGCCTAAATGACTACAGACCCATAGCACTCACGTCTGTAGCCATGAAGTGCTTTGAAAGGTTGGTAATGGCTTACATCAACACCATTATCCCAGAAACCCTAGACCCACTCCAATTTGCATTATCCCAACAGATCCACAGATGATGCAAACGCTATATCACTCCACACTGCCCTTTCACACCTGGATAAAAGGAACACTTATGTGAGAATGCTTTTCATTGACTACAGCTCAGGGTTCAACCCATAGTACCCCCGTCATCGACGGGGCTGTAGGGGAGCAGGTTGAGAGCTTCAAGTTCCTTGGTGGCCACAACAACAAACTAGAATGGTCCAAACACACCAAGACAGTTGTGAAGAGGGCACGACAAAGTCCATTCCCCCTCGGGAAACTAAAAAGATTTGGCATGGGTCCTGAGATCCTCAAAAGGTTCTACAGCTGCAACGTCGAGAGCATCCTGACCGGTTGCATCACTGCATGGTACGGCAACTGCTCGGCCTATGACCGCAAGGCACTACAGAGGGTAGTGCGTACGGCCCAGTACATCACTGTGGCCAAGCTCCCTGCTATCCAGGACCTCTATACCAGGCGGTGTCAGAGGAAGGCCCAACAAATTGTCAAAGATCCCAGCCAAACCAGTCATAGACTGTTCTCTCTACTATCGCATGGCAAGCGGTACTAGAGTGCCAAGTCTAGGACAAAAAGGCTTCTCAACAGTTTTTACCCCCAAGCCATAAGACTCCTGAACAGGTAATCAAAGGACTACCCGGACTATTTGCATTGTGTTCCCCCCCCCCCAACCCCTCTTTTTACACTGCTGCTACTCTCTGTTTATCATATATGCATAGTCACTTTAACTATACATTCAAGTACATACTAACTCAATTAGCCCGACCAACCAGTGCTCCAGCACATTGGCTAACCGGGCTATCTGCATTGTGTCCCACCACCCGCCAACCCCTCTTTTACACTACTGCTACTCTCTGTTTATCATATATGCATAGTCACTTTAACCATATCTACATGTACATACTACCTCAATCAGCCTGACTAACAGGTGTCTGTATATAGCCTCTACTGTATATAGCCTGTCTTTTTACTGTTGTTTTTATTTCTTTACCTACCTATTGTTCACCTAATACCTTTTTTGCACTATTGGTTAGAGCCTGTAAGTAAGTATTTCACTGTAAGGTCTCTACACCTGTTGTATTCAGCATTTCACTGTAAGGTCTACTACACCTGTTGTATTCAGCATTTCACTGTGAGGTCTACTACACCTGTTGTATTCAGCATTTCACTGTAAGGTCTACTACACCTGTTGTATTCAGCATTTCACTGTAAGGTCTACTACACCTGTTGTATTCAGCATTTCACTGTAAGGTCTACTACACCTGTTGTATTCAGCATTTCACTGTAAGGTCTACTACACCTGTTGTATTCAGCATTTCACTGTAAGGTCTACTACACCTGTTGTATTCAGCATTTCACTGTGAGGTCTACTACACCTGTTGTATTCAGCATTTCACTGTAAGGTCTACTACACCTGTTGTATTCAGCGCACATGACAAATAAACTTTGATTTGATTTACATATTAGCAGAATATTTTTAATACCACACAAATGACCAAAATGACAGAGTAGGACCTACCTATCCACCCCAGACAGAGTAGGACCTACCTATCTACCCCAGACAGAGTAGGACCTACCTTTTCTACCCCAGACAGAGTAGGACCTACCTTTTCTACCCCAGACAGAGTAGGACCTACCTATCCACCCCAGACAGAGTAGGACCTACCTATCCACCCCAGACAGAGTAGGACCTACCTATCCACCCCAGACAGAGTAGGACCTACCTATCCACCCCAGACAGAGTAGGACCTACCTATCCACCCCAGACAGAGTAGGACCTACCTATCCACCCCAGACAGAGTAGGACCTACCTATCCACCCCAGACAGAGTAGGACCTACCTATCCACCCCAGACAGAGTAGGACCTACCTATCCACCCCAGACAGAGTAGGACCTACCTATCCACCCCAGACAGAGTAGGACCTACCTATCCACCCCAGACAGAGTAGGACCTACCTATCCACCCCAGACAGAGTAGGACCTACCTATCCACCCCAGACAGAGTAGGACCTACCTATCCACCCCAGACAGAGTAGGACCTACCTTTCCACCCCAGACAGAGTAGGACCTACCTTTCCACCCCAGACAGAGTAGGACCTACCTTTTCTACCCCAGACAGAGTAGGACTACTGACGCAGAAAAATGTCAGCTTTAACTGCTGGCTACTCTTCCGTGGCTTGACCCAACGAGAGGAGGTCACAAGTGTTTCCCTAAAAGCTGTCTGAGTTTAAACATCTTCTATTGTACAGAAAGTGAATCGCTTAATCAATTGATAATGACAGAATTAGATTACTTCCCAAGCAAAGTTCATTTTTTGTCTTCTTGGCTATAGAAGGTTGTAGCTCAGCCTCTTATTTTATTTATTTATTTATTTCACCTTTATTTAACCAGGTAGGCATGTTGAGAACAAGTTCTCATTTACAATTGCTACCTGGCCAAGATAAAGCAAAGCAGTTCGACACATACAACGACACAGTGTTACACATGGAGTAAAACAAACATACAGTCAATAACACAGTATAAACAAGTCTATATACGATGTGAGCAAATGAGGTGAGATAAGGGAGGTAAAGGCAAAAAAAAAATGCCATGGTGGCAAAGTAAATACAATTTAGCAAGTAAAACACTGGAATGGTAGATTTGCAGTGGAAGAATGTGCAAAGTAGAGATAGAAATAATGGGGTGCAAAGGAGCGAATGTCTGAATGTCAAAGAAATGAAACAATGATATCCCCCATAATGCATCAGAGTCAAGACTTTCCCAGGTTTTTACAGCTTGTTTCTAGCATAAACAAGCTGTAATTTTATCTCTATTTAACTTGGCAAGTCAGTTAAGGACAAATTCTTATTTACAATGACAACCTAGGAACACTAGGTTTAACTGCCTTGGTCAAAGGCAGAACAACATATTTCTAACTTGTCAGCTCCGGGATTCAATCTAGCAACCTTCCGGTTACTGGCCCAACACTCTAACCACTAGGCTACCTGCTCTAACCACTAGGCTACCTGCCGTTCCCTGATATATCACTTAACTCTGACAAATACATAATGAGCAAGAAACATATTGTTGTTAATAAAATAGATGATAATAGTAGCAAGCTAATCAAAGTTAACCTCCGGTCCTCCTTTTCATCTTTGCGCTCTCCTTCTCAAGCTGAACAGAACATAGGCTAGTCCACGCGCATGTTTTTTTTTTTTTTTAACTAGGACTAACCTTTATTTAACTAGGCAATTCATCAAACATTATTTTCAGGCAGATGCCTTTGACTCTCCTCCTGAAGTGCCACCGTAGCCCTACACAGCACAGCCACTGGTTAAGCTGCATAAAAACTCCACTCTAACTAGCCTATAAAGCCTCCTCTAGACTACATTAAAAAATACTAAACCCTCCACTAGACTACATTAAAAAAAGACTAAACCCTCCACTAGACTACATTAAAAAATACTAAACCCTCCACTAGACTACATTAAAAAAAGACTAAACCCTCCACTAGACTACATTAAAAAAAGACTAAACCCTCCACTAGACTACATTAAAAAAAGACTAAACCCTCCACTAGACTACATTAAAAAAAGACTAAATCCTCCACTAGACTGAAATTGAAAAAGCATGACCCTCTCCATTTTCCTCCATGTAACCATTCTGTAAATGTTGATTCATCCCTTATGGTAAGAGTAGGGGTGTTAACCCCGGTGTCCTGGCTAAATACCCAATCTGGCCCTCATCCCACCATCATGACCACCTAATCATCCCCAGCTTCCAATTGTCTTATTCATCCCCTCTCTTCCCCCTGTAACTCTTCCCCCAGGTTATTACTGTAAAAGAGACGATATGTTTTCAGTCATCTGACCTGGTAAAATGGTTAATAAATGACTGATTTCACTGACTTCACTATAATATCACAGATTCACTGACTTCACTATAATATCACAGATTCACTGACTTCACTATAATATCACAGATTCACTGACTTCACTATAATATCACAGAATCACTGGCTTCACTATAATATCACAGAATCACTGGCTTCACTATAATATCACAGATTCACTGACTTCACTATAATATCACAGATTCACTGACTTCACTATAATATCACAGATTCACTGACTCCACTATAATATCACAGATTCACTGACTCCACTATAATATCACAGATTCACTGACTTCACTCTAATATCACAGATTCACTGGCTTCACTCAATGTAAAGTATATGGTAGTATTCTATAGTTAAACACCGTTTCTCCCACTTGCCGGTCAACCCCACCTCATTTCCTTTCTGTCTGAATAACACGTGGAAAAACACCTTCAATAAAGAAGAAGAAGAGAAAGCTCTTGTAAAAGGATACATTCAGCACATACGAGGTCCTTTTCACCATACTCTGAAAGCTACCACAGTCCATCTTGATGTGAGGGAGACTGTCCAGAAGCACGTGATGCCCTGTGGTCATGGGTTGGTTAACCTGAGGACTCCCGGGTGGCCTGGAGGTCACCCTGGACCTCACTATGACCGGATCCCACGGTAAGTCAACTATCTCTGGGGTAGGCAGACCCATGGTACTGGGTCTACACTGGAGCCCTCCGAAGGTATCGTGATGGGAGCTGTCGTGTTTCAGGTTGTCCAGTACTTGGTGGCTTTCCTGTAGAGCAGTGGGGTGGTTGTATAGGACTGGAGGCTGGTGGAAATGGAGAGGCCTTTTCACTGTTAGGTTTAGAGAACATGGGCGAGTCATTGAAGCAGGCTTTTGAACAACCAGAGATAGAGCCTCGGTTTGAATCTCTGGTAGTTGTTGGGCCATACCACTCTCGGAACATGAGGGGAGTCGTGACATGCTGTCTACATGGGTGGATGTTGACGCTGGCTCGCGAGAGCTGAGGAACACGGTCTCATCGTCTGTTTCCACCATTCCACCATCCTCAACGTGTAGCTGTGGTGACTTGACGAAAGCATGCGATATGTTTTTGAAAATTGAGTCAACGCTCGAGTTTACTGCTCTGGAGAGTTCATACTTGAGAATGTCTGCTAGGAGTTTGTCTTCGTTGTCTGGGTTCGAGTGAAGGTAGTCAGTTTGCTTGTTATTCATCCATCCCAGATGACCTTTATCTAAAGGTGTCTTATTGTTAAACTCACTGTAAGGGTCCAAGAACCCCTCACCAGGAGATGTCTTTGTCTCCACATATTCTTTGTTCCAAGTACTATGGTGGTCATCCTCTTCAGACTCATTAGTCTGAGTCTCGTAGACCTGGATGAACCTGGCCTGGAGTTGACCCAGGAGCCTCTGCATGGTCTGAAGCTGCTTCCTCAGTGTGTGTCCATCGTCCGTACTCTTCCCGCTAACGCCTCCCGTCCTGGGGAGGTCCTGGTGCCGCGGCACCCTCTGTTTCCTCTTGTTTTCCAACATCTCACCCTGAAGGTGCCTGGTTGGAGTGGTCTCCCCTTCACCAAACCCTTCACCTGTGAAATAAACACTGAGAGGAGAGCCTGCCATGCCTCTGATGATGTTCTCCACTCTGGCACGCTTGGCCCGGTGTCTGTCAACCAGCTCCAGCATCCAGTCCTGGGTCAACCCGGCCTCATTGGGTCTGAATCTAGTGGGACTGGCCCCGGTGGATGCCTGGCTGGCTGGAGACAGAGGTGCCATGGTGGTACTGCTGCTGTGGTGGTCCACCTGGTTAAGATTCGTCAAGGCAGAGCTGGACATGGGAGTGTCTGGGGGGTAATATGCAGTGGTGCTCTCCTGCAGGGTTCTTTTACTCTCTATGGTTGTCTGTAGGAGCGTAGAGATAAGGGATCCACCACTTGACTGAGAGGAGGACTGAGGGGAGGAGGAGTTGTATGTGTTGTTGTGTGGAAAGGAGGGAGGATTCTCTGTCCTGTCCTCTGGGTAGGTGCTGCTGGAGGAATGATGCATGTTGTGGTCCAAAAGGCTTGGCTCCATGCTTCATGCAAAATAAACGTATATAACCACAAATATAGTTTATAGGAAAAACAGGTCTTTAGAAAGCATTTAACATTAGCAACTGTTGTAATAAAATCTTTTAAAAGAAAACAATATTGCAGTATTGATGGAAAATCATCAATACTACTGATGGAAAATCATCAATACTACTGATGGAAAATCATCAATACTACTGATGGAAAATCATCAATACTACTGATGGAAAATCATCAATACTACTGATGGAAAATCATCAATACTACAAAATTTTATTTTCCCCAGAAAACTACATATAATTTTAACGACAAAACAAAACTATATTTAACAGATGAACTAAAATAGTGTATTTGTGATTTAAAACTATAACATTTTGCCATGGGTAATAAATATGAAATACTGTATTTTACTGGCATTTTTGAAAGTTATGCGTTTTGTGAAGTCATCTACTAGACAACAATATTTGTATGTATTCATAGTGTGCAGCAATGATGCAGAAGCAAACAATATTACTCACGTTTTTACCTCAAAAGATTGTTAAGGTAATGTCAATGAATGAATTATGCAAATATGCATCCTGTAGAAGCACAATTAAAATCAACATTTTTTAAAGAAAACTGTTCACTGAAATGACTGACACTAGCCTTTTCTTTTATATATAAATGCTCCATATATCAAAGTAGCAGCAGACAAGTTAAGTTAAGACCCAAACGAGAATATCTGTGATTAATTTGATCAAATCCAAATCACACTATTTATTTTAATAAAAAGAACACGTTACTTTAAATGAGCATACTCTATGTCGAGAAGATTTTGTTGCAACCTAAGTGCCTACTTTTCACGTGTCTACTTCCAAAAACCCGACAACAACAAAAAAGGATGCCTGCCTACCAGTTGCTCTGAGTGAATGTAGACGTCCAGTAGCTGTCCAGAGACGAGAGCTGAAATGATGCGTGCCACAGGGGAGAAGGAGTTATTTTAACTGGGTTACTGTATTTCATCCACAATCAATCCACACGAGGAGGGGGCGTGGCACCCTATAATTAAATCAACCTCATATAAATTAGCACGTACCATTACCGCCCCCCGTGGGAACTGGATGAAAGACAAAAGCATCCGACATTTCTTGGAAAATGTTTATTTTGGATGTAGAAAGTATGTAAGTGAGGTTCTTATTTTTGTTTCCCCACCCACACCATTTTACACACACGCATTTTCGTTTCATACATTGGTCACATAAAACCCCAAGACGATTGAGTTAATAAGCCTCTAAATCAATTAAAACCTTATTTAAAGTTGTGTTAAATATTTTAGCGAACAAAAGGAAGCCTAAACTCCTGGACTGTCTGTAGTTGTACATCATTTATTTGGTATGAGCTATCTCCCCTATCATAAAAACGACATTGGTTTGTCCCTCGTTATTTCCTGTCGGGGCAGTCGGTAGCAGTCATAGCTAGATGATATCCATCTTTTGTCAAATGAACGTCAAAAATAGACAGTTTTATCTAACCCTAACCTAATGATCCTAAACTGCCACGTCAATTCTCTTAATAACACACTGCGTAAATGCTCCTTAATCTGCTGCTACGAAAAGTAAAATCTGATGTTCATTTGACAAAAGGTGGATCCCTTCTAGTCGTGACCCACGGTACCGCCCCTACTACCATCCCAGGTGTACTGAACTTCCGTACTGCTTCCTTGGTCGTTTTGACACCTCTGTTGACGCTATGTTATCGCATTCCCGATGTCTTTGCAGGACACTTGGGCGCTCCCTGTCTGCGCTAAGTCAGGTAGGAGAGAAGTACCAATTCAATTTCCACGTGTATCGAATGGTTGGGTTCGGCAAAAGCTTGTTTTAATTTATTTCCAAGGCCATAACGTTAACTACCGGGGAATAGACCTTAGCCCAACCCAAGGACAGAATGCCACCAGTCCGGGGTCTAGATAAACTGCTACGGAAATGGCTTGCGTTTCCCTCTTAACTATATTTATGAAATATACATATTTGGATAGCTAGCTGTGCTCAGTTGGTAGGAATATCACTAGAATCATTCACTTAGCTTACTAGCTAGTGATTAGGAGCGTATTTGCTAAATAATTAGCTAGTTTTGCTAGCATTATGTTTTTTAGTTTTTTTTAATATAAATTAAGAAGCGTGAGTGTGACTTGTCAGGCATGTAAACACGGATCTAATGCCTTTGGTCATTGGTTCCCAAGCCTTTTCGGTTGTTGTAACACCAACTGAATTGTGTGCTCTGCCCTGGGTACCCCTGAAGTAGCCTACCCCCTCATATGCATTTTACTGTAGTAAGCCTATGGTCTCATGAGTTTTCACCAGTACCCGCTATGAGTCAAGTACCCATGGTTGGGAACCACTGCCTTAGGTAACAACGTTAGCTAGCTATACACATTCAGATCATTGTCAAGACACACTTGAGCCACAACTCTCATGCACAGACTGAAAGCGAGTTATTACCCAGCTAGCAGTACATTTGGACTTTCTCGTCCATTTTACAGCTTGACCTCTGCTTGTAACCTATGCTAGAAATAGCCCGTGTCATGCATGAACTAACCTTGTGTGTAGTTCAGCGAGTCTTCGGGTGTCTCCGCAACCCCACTTTAACCTACACCGACTTACACAACCTAACCTATGCCTTGGCCAGTTTAAGCATACCTATAGCTAGCTACACTTTGAATATTTCACACTGACCCACTACCAGATAGCTAAGAGAAGAGTCAGATTTATATGCCTATGACAAATCGTTTGCTACTTGATTGAGGTTTTTGTGTTAAACACTGTGCCACACACATTACTTTTCCAAAGAGGATTTATTCCAGCTCCCCCGTTTTGAGTAAACACACATTGCCAAACTAGTTTGTTGTCAATGGCCTGATCAGAGCTAGGCCTCAGGCCAATACATAACATGCATTGCTCTGGTAAAGGCAATGGCCGTACTGGGGCGCTGTGCTGGATCAGATTGCATGCATTTCATCAAATGTTTGTTTGAACAGCAACCAATTCAACTGGCGTAACTATCCACTTGTTTGGTGACTGTGATTCCTTTTTTGTCGATAGGAAACATTATCCATTAATTGTATGAAGGTTTGTTGTTAGGTGGTGACCGATGAAAACCATAGGCTGAAAAAGAGAAAGAACATTTTTAAAAAAGATAAATGAAAGAGGGGGATGATGTGTATCAAGGGAAGGAAAGAGGGGGGGTAACGTGTATCAGAGGGGGGGTAACGTGTATCAGAGAGGAAGGAAAGAGGGGGGTAACGTGTATCAGAGGGGAAGGAAAGAGGGGGGTAACGTGTATCAGTGGGGAAGGAAAGAGGGGGGTAACGTGTATCAGTGGGGAAGGAAAGAGGGGGGTAACGTGTATCAGAGGGGAAGGAAAGAGGGGGGTAACGTGTATCCGTGGGGAAGGAAAGAGGGGGGTAACGTGTATCAGTGGGGAAGGAAAGAGGGGGGTAATGTGTATCCGTGGGGAAGGAAAGAGGGGGGTAACGTGTATCAGAGGGGAAGGAAAGAGGGGGGTAACGTGTATCAGTGGGGAAGGAAAGAGGGGGGTAACGTGTATCAGTGGGGAAGGAAAGAGGGGGGTAACGTGTATCTGTGGGGAAGGAAAGAGGGGGGTAACGTGTATCAGTGAGGAAGGAAAGAGGGGGGTAACGTGTATCTGTGGGGAAGGAAAGAGGGGGGTAACGTGTATCAGAGGGGAAGGAAAGAGGGGGGTAACGTGTATCAGAGGGGAAGGAAAGAGGGGGGTAACGTGTATCCGTGGGGAAGGAAAGAGGGGGGTAACGTGTATCAGAGGGGAAGGAAAGAGGGGGGTAATGTGTATCAGTGGGGAAGGAAAGAGGGGGGGGTAATGTGTATCCGTGGGGAAGAAGAGAGGGGGGGTAACGTGTATCAGAGGGGAAGGAAAGAGGGGGGTAACGTGTATCCGTGGGGAAGGAAAGAGGGGGGTAACGTGTATCAGTGGGGAAGGAAAGAGGGGGGTAACGTGTATCAGTGGGGAAGGAAAGAGGGGGGTAACGTGTATCAGAGGGGATGGAAAGAGGGGGGTAACGTGTATCAGAGGGGAAGGAAAGAGGGGGGTAACGTGTATCAGAGGGGAAGGAAAGAGGGGGGTAACGTGTATCAGAGGGGAAGGAAAGAGGGTGGTAACGTGTATCAGAGGGGAAGGAAAGAGGGGGGGTAACGTGTATCAGAGGGGAAGGAAAGAGGGGGGTAATGTGTATCAGAGGGGAAGGAAAGAGGGGGGTAACGTGTATCAGTGGGGAAGGAAAGAGGGGGGGTAATGTGTATCAGTGGGGAAGGAAAGAGGGGGGTAACGTGTATCAGTGGGGAAGGAAAGAGGGGGGGAAGGAAAGAGGGGGGTAACGTGTATCAGTGGGGAAGGAAAGAGGGGGGGAAGGAAAGAGGGGGGTAACGTGTATCAGAGGGGAAGGAAAGAGGGGGGTAACGTGTATCAGTGGGGAAGGAAAGAGGGGGGTAACGTGTATCAGAGGGGAAGGAAAGAGGGGGGTAACGTGTATCTGTGGGGAAGGAAAGAGGGGGGTAACGTGTATCAGAGGGGAAGGAAAGAGGGGGGTAACGTGTATCAGTGGGGAAGGAAAGAGGGGGGGAAGGAAAGAGGGGGGGTAATGTGTATCAGAGGGGAAGGAAAGAGGGGGGTAACGTGTATCAGTGGGGAAGGAAAGAGGGGGGTAACGTGTAGGAGGTAGTGTTAGGCCTATAGGAGGTAGTTATAGGAGGTAGTGTTAGGCCTGTAGGAGGTAGTGTTAGGAGGTAGTGTTAGGCCTGTAGGAGGTAGTGTTAGGAGGTAGTGTTAGGCCTATAGGAGGTAGTGTTAGGAGGTAGTGTTAGGAGGTAGTGTTAGGCCTGTAGGAGGTAGTGTTAGGCCTATAGGAGGTAGTGTTAGGAAGTAGTGTTAGGAGGTAGTGGTAGGCCTGTAGGAGGTAGTGTTAGGAGGTAGTGTTAGGCCTATAGGAGGTAGTGTTAGGAGGTAGTGTTAGGCCTATAGGAGGTAGTGTTAGGAGGTAGTGTTAGGCCTATAGGAGGTAGTGTTAGGAGGTAGTGGTAGGCCTGTAGGAGGTAGTGTTAGGAGGTAGTGTTAGGCCTATAGGAGGTAGTGTTAGGAGGTAGTGTTAGGCCTATAGGAGGTAGTGTTAGGAGGTAGTGTTAGGCCTGTAGGAGGTACTTATAGGAGGTGGTGTTAGGCCTGTGGGAGGTATTGTTAGGCCTGTGGGAGGTAGTGTTAGGCCTATAGGAGGTAGTGTTAGGCCTATAGGAGGTAGTGTTAGGCCTGTAGGAGGTAGTGTTAGGAGGTAGTGTTAGGCCTGTAGGAGGTAGTGTTAGGAGACAGTTATAGTCCTGTGAGAGGTAGTTATAGGAGGTAGTGTTAGGCCTGTAGGAGGTAGTTATAGGAGGTAGTGTTAGGCCTGTGGTAGGTAGTGTTAGGCCTGTGGGAGGTAGTTATAGGAGGTAGTGTTAGGCCTGTAGGAGGTAGTGTTAGGCCTGTAGGAGGTAGTTATAGGAGGTAGTGTTAGGCCTGTAGGAGGTAGTGTTAGGCCTGTAGGAGGTAGTTATAGGAGGTAGTGTTAGGCCTGTAGGAGGTAGTGTTAGGCCTGTAGGAGGTAGTTATAGGAGGTAGTGTTAGGCCTGTAGGGGGTAGTGTTAGGCCTGTAGGAGGTAGTGTTAGGAGGTAGTTATAGGAGGTAGTGTTAGGCCTGTAGGAGGTAGTGTTAGGCCTGTAGGAGGTAGTGTTAGGAGGTAGTTATAGGACGTAGTGTTAGGCCTGTAGGAGGTAGTGTTAGGCCTGTAGGAGGTAGTGTTAGGAGGTAGTTATAGGAGGTAGTGTTAGGAGGTAGTTATAGGAGGTAGTGTTAGGCCTGTAGGAGGTAGTGTTATGAGGTAGTGTTAGGCCTGTAGGAGGTAGTTATAGGAGGTAGTGTTAGGCCTGTAGGAGGTCGTTATAGGAGGTAGTGTTAGGCCTTTTAGGAGGTAGTTATAGGAGGTAGTGTTAGGCCTATAGGAGGTAGTGTTAGGCCTGTAGGAGGTAGTTATAGGAGGTAGTGTTAGGCCTGTAGGAGGTAGTGTTAGGCCTGTAGGAGGTAGTGTTAGGAGGTAGTTATAGGAGGTAGAGTTAGGCCTATAGGAGGTAGTTATAGGAGGTAGTGTTAGGCCTGTAGGAGGTCGTTATAGGAGGTAGTGTTAGGCCTATAGGAGGTAGTTATAGGAGGTAGTGTTAGGCCTGTAGGAGGTAGTTATAGGAGGTAGTGTTAGGCCTGTAGGAGGTAGTGTTAGGCCTGTAGGAGGTAGTTATAGGAGGTAGTGTTAGGCCTGTAGGAGGTAGTGTTAGGCCTGTAGGAGGTAGTGTTAGGAGGTAGTTATAGGAGGTAGTGTTAGGCCTGTAGGAGGTAGTGTTAGGCCTGTAGGAGGTAGTGTTAGGAGGTAGTGTTAGGAGGTAGTTATAGGAGGTAGTGTTAGGAGGTAGTGTTAGGAGGTAGTGTTAGGAGGTAGTGTTAGGAGGTAGTTATAGGAGGTAGTGGTAGGCCTATAGGAGGTAGTTATAGGAGGTAGTGTTAGGCCTGTAGGAGGTAGTGTTAGGAGGTAGTGTTAGGAGGTAGTTATAGGAGGTAGTGTTAGGAGGTAGTTATAGGAGGTAGTGTTAGGCCTGTAGGAGGTAGTGGTAGGAGGTAGTGTTAGGCCTGTAGGAGGTAGTGGTAGGAGGTAGTGTTAGGCCTATAGGAGGTAGTTATAGGAGGTAGTGTTAGGCCTGTAGGAGGTAGTGTTAGGAGGTAGTGTTAGGCCTGTAGGAGGTAGTTATAGGAGGTAGTGTTAGGCCTATAGGAGGTAGTGTTAGGAGGTAGTTATAGGAGGTAGTTATAGGAGGTAGTGTTAGGAGGTAGTGTTAGGCCTGTAGGAGGTAGTTATAGGAGGTAGTTATAGGAGGTAGTGTTAGGAGGTAGTGTTAGGCCTGTAGGAGGTAGTTATAGGAGGTAGTTATAGGAGGTAGTGTTAGGAGGTAGTGTTAGGCCTGTAGGAGGTAGTTATAGGAGGTAGTTATAGGAGGTAGTTATAGGAGGTAGTTATAGGAGGTAGTTGTAGGAGGTAGTTGTAGGAGGTAGTTGTAGGAGGTAGTTGTAGGAGGTAGTTGTAGGAGGTAGTTGTAGGAGGTAGTTATAGGAGGTAGTTATAGGAGGTAGTTGTAGGAGGTAGTGTTAGGCCTGTAGGAGGTAGTGTTAGGAGGTAGTGTTAGGCCTGTAGGAGGTAGTGTTAGGAGGTAGTGTTAGGCCTGTAGGAGGTAGTTATAGGAGGTAGTTATAGGAGGTAGTGTTAGGAGGTAGTGTTAGGCCTATAGGAGGTAGTTATAGGAGGTAGTGTTAGGCCTGTAGGAGGTAGTGTTAGGAGGTAGTGTTAGGCCTGTAGGAGGTAGTTATAGGAGGTAGTGTTAGGCCTGTAGGAGGTAGTTATAGGAGGTAGTGTTAGGAGGTAGTGTTAGGCCTGTAGGAGGTAGTGTTAGGAGGTAGTGTTAGGCCTGTAGGAGGTAGTTATAGGAGGTAGTGTTAGGCCTGTAGGAGGTAGTTATAGGAGGTAGTGTTAGGAGGTAGTGTTAGGCCTGTAGGAGGTAGTTATAGGAGGTAGTGTTAGGCCTGTAGGAGGTAGTGTTAGGAGGTAGTGTTAGGCCTGTAGGAGGTAGTTATAGGAGGTAGTGTTAGGCCTATAGGAGGTAGTGTTAGGAGGTAGTGTTAGGCCTGTAGGAGGTAGTTATAGGAGGTAGTGTTAGGCCTGTAGGAGGTAGTGTTAGGAGGTAGTGTTAGGCCTGTAGGAGGTAGTTATAGGAGGTAGTGGTAGGAGGTAGTGTTAGGCCTGTAGGAGGTAGTTATAGGAGGTAGTGTTAGGCCTGTAGGAGGTAGTTATAGGAGGTAGTGTTAGGCCTATAGGAGGTAGTTATAGGAGGTAGTGTTAGGCCTATAGGAGGTAGTTATAGGAGGTAGTTATAGGAGGTAGTGTTAGGCCTGTAGGAGGTAGTTATAGGAGGTAGTGTTAGGCCTATAGGAGGTAGTTATAGGAGGTAGTGTTAGGCCTATAGGAGGTAGTTATAGGAGGTAGTGTTAGGCCTATAGGAGGTAGTTATAGGAGGTAGTTATAGGAGGTAGTTATAGGAGGTAGTGTTAGGCCTGTAGGAGGTAGTGTTAGGCCTGTAGGAGGTAGTGTTAGGAGGTAGTGTTAGGCCTGTAGGAGGTAGTTATAGGAGGTAGTGTTAGGAGGTAGTGTTAGGAGGTAGTTATAGGAGGTAGTGTTAGGCCTGTAGGAGGTAATGTTAGGCCTATAGGAGGTAGTGGTAGGAGGTAGTGTTAGGCCTGTAGGAGGTAGTTATAGGAGGTAGTGTTAGGCCTGTAGGAGGTAGTTATAGGAGGTAGTTATAGGAGGTAGTGTTAGGAGGTATTTATAGGAGGTAGTGTTAGGCCTGTAGGAGGTAGTTATAGGAGGTAGTGTTAGGCCTATAGGAGGTAGTGTTAGGCCTGTAGGAGGTAGTGTTAGGAGACAGTTATAGTCCTGTGGGAGGTCGTTATAGGATATAAACACGGCGGTATGTTTGCCTCAATTGCTACAGATTCAAAGGAAACTTCACGGAAGTGCGCACACAGAATTAATATGTAAGCCTATTGATTCTGAAGCTGCCCAGTGGAGAATTAAACAGGATATTTATCTTTCTCCCTTGAACATTTCTTTTCAGGGTAATAATGTGCTGGCTGGGAGGACAACTTCGGGTGAGTAGGCCTTTCTCTCTCCTTCTCTGCTCAGGTTGTTAGGGTTTACAATGACCTCTTTGTTGGTGCACACCGTAACAAAACATTTTTTCAACGAAAAACAAAACGTTCCTCGTTAGACAAGTCCAGGTAAGCCCCTCCCTGTTTTCAGTCCTTTTTTGTTGTTGTTCTGTTTTGTGCATGATTAACATGGCCCAACCTAGGACTAATGTTAGAGGATGGGCCTTTATTCTGTTTTATAAATTCGGGGGGAAAAAAACATACTCTGTTTGGATGATGACTGTTATGTCGGTTAAGTATCAAAGATCACCGTAAGGCCTGTAAGTGGATAAATATCCCCATCATCAAGGAGCTGTTAATGTAGCCATACACCCAGTGTTCTCCAGAATAGACTGACTCAACAGTGGTTATCACTGTGTTGGGAACACTAATAATAATATCCTCAGTTCCTCGCTCTCCGTCTTTCACTCTCTCTCCTAATGCCCGCTTTCTCGCTCTTCCTCTCTTTCTCACTCTTTTCTCTTCCGCTCTCTCTCCCACTCAATTTTTTTTTTTTTTCAAATCCCTGAGCTGACAAGGTACTGTCATTCTGCCCCTGAGGCAGTTAACCCACTGTTCCTAGGCCGTCATATGTGAGCCTCCGTCATCAATTGTTGTCTTCCACACCAGATACTTCAAGACATCTACAGCACATAGTATGTATTCAAACATCTCTCTAGCCTTTCTCTGTGTAGTAAACAAGTTACTGTTTTAAATCAAATCTGCCAGACATCTTTGTGTTTTTTTTTTGATCAGGGGACGAAGTTGTCACTGTCAACACCCCTCCGTTCTCTGAGTCGATCACAGAAGGCGATGTCAGGTGGGAGAAAGGTAGTTTTTGGAGCGGGGGGGGGTCTCAGGAAAATCCACTCAGCTCATGTTTACTATCTTGTTGCCATCTAGGTTTTGTGCAGGACAGTAATACCTTCCTTTGGTCTTTTCCAGCTGTTGGAGATTCAGTGAAAGAGGATGAGGTGGTGTGTGAGATCGAGACTGACAAGGTCCTGTAAACACTAAGAAGTCACATTATACACTGCTCGAAAAAATAAAGGGAACACTAAAATAACACATCCTAGATCTGCTTCCTAAGTAGACAGTTTGATTGACTTGGAAGTTACATTGTGTTGTTTAAGTGTTCCCTTTATTTTTTTGAGCGGTGTATATAGGAATACACAATATAGGCTTTACCTGTTTAAAACATTTCCCGGTTGGTTTTTCTTTGGATTTTCTCCTACCATATCTATTGTGTTATATTCTCCTACATTATTTTAACATTTCTACACACTTCAAAGTGTTTTCTATCCAATGGTCCCAATTATATTATATTACATATCCTGGCTTCTGGGCCTGAGCTACAGGCAGTTTACTTTGGGCACGTCATTCAGACAGGAAGTGGAGAGAAAAAAGGGGCCTCATCTTTTGACGTCATTGATGATCAGATATTTATAAAAGTCAAAGCTATCAAATACTGGAATGTAGTATGTTTGTAATTTGACTAACTGTGTGTACGGTTTGATAACAAGTATGCGTTTTGTCTCAGACCTCGTTGCAGGTGCCATCTCCGGCGGCCGGTGTGATCACGGAGCTCCTGGTGCCAGATGGAGGGAGGGTAGAGGCCGGGAATCCCTTCTTCAAACTCAAAAAAAGGAGGTACACTCTCTCCCCATCTCCATCTTGCACTCTCATCAAGTGTTCCAATGATTTCAAGTCTGTGTGTAGGCAGCAGCCGCTCTGTGCTAGTGATGGCTGTTTAACAGTCTGATGGTCTTGTAGAATCAAAAAAGGAGCTATACAAATTCTACTGCTGCATCAGTTACCTGATGTGGAATAGAGTTCCATGTAGTCATGGCTCTATGTAGTACTGTGGAATAGAGTTCCATGTAGTCATGGCTCTATGTAGTACTGAGTTCCATGTAGTCATGGCTCTATGTAGTACTGTGGAATAGAGTTCCATGTAGTTATGGCTCTAAGTAGTACTGTGGAATAGAGTTCCATGTAGTCATGGCTCTATGTAGTACTGTGGAATAGAGTTCCATGTAGTCATGGCTCTATGTAGTACTGTGGAATAGAGTTCCATGTAGTCATGTCTCTATGTAGTACTGTGGAATAGAGTTCCATGTAGTCATGGCTCTATGTAGTACTGTGCAATAGAGTTCCATGTAGTCATGGCTCTATGTAGTACTGTGGAATAGAGTTCCATGTAGTCATGGCTCTATGTAGTACTGTGGAATAGAGTTCCATGTAGTCATGGCTCTATGTAGTACTGTGGAATAGAGTTCCATGTAGTCATGGCTCTATGTAGTACTGTGGAATAGAGTTCCATGTAGTCATGGCTCTATGTAGTACTGTGGAATAGAGTTCCATGTAGTCATGGCTCTATGTAGTACTGTGGAATAGAGTTCCATGTAGTCATGGCTCTATGTAGTACTGTGGAATAGAGTTCCATGTAGTCATGGCTCTATGTAGTACTGTGGAATAGAGTTCCATGTAGTCATGTCTCTATGTAGTACTGTGGAATAGAGTTCCATGTAGTCATGGCTCTATGTAGTACTGTGGAATAGAGTTCCATGTAGTCATGGCTCTATGTAGTACTGTGTGCCTTCTCATAGTCTGTTCTGGACTTGGGGACTGTGAAGAGACCACTGGTGGCATGTCTTGTGGGGTATGTATGGGTGTCTGAGCTGTGTGCCAGTAGTTTAAACTGACAGCTCGGTGTGTTCAACATGTCAATACCTCTTACAAAAAACAAGTAGTGATGAAGTCAATCTCTCCTCCACTTTGAGCCATGAGAGATTGACCTGCATATTATTAATGTTAGTTATTTTAAGGGCCAGCCGTGTTGCTCTGTTCTGAGCCAATTGCAATTTTCCTAAGTCCGTCTTTGTGGCACCTGACCACATGACTGAACAGTAGTCCAGGTGCGACAAAACTGGGGCCTGTAGGACCTGCCTTGTTGATAGTGTTGTTAAGAAGGTAGAAACTAGGGCCTGTAGGACCTGCCTTGTTGATAGTGCTGTTAAGAAGGTAGAAACTAGGTCCTGTAGGACCTGCCATGTTGATAGTGTTGTTAAGAAGGTAGAAACTAGGGCCTGTAGGACCTGCCTTGTTGATAGTGCTGTTAAGAAGGTAGAAACTAGGGCCTGTAGGACCTGCCTTGTTGACAGTGTTGTTAAGAAGGTAGAAACTAGGGCCTGTAGGACCTGCCTTGTTGATAGTGCTGTTAAGAAGGTAGAAACTAGGGCCTGTAGGACCTGCCTTGTTGATAGTGTTGTTAAGAAGGTAGAAACTAGGGCCTGTAGGACCTGCCTTGTTGATAGTGCTGTTAAGAAGGTAGAAACTAGGGCCTGTAGGACCTGCCTTGTTGATAGTGTTGTTAAGAAGGTAGAAACTAGGGCCTGTAGGACCTGCCTTGTTGATAGAGCTGTTAAGAAGGTAGAAACTAGGGCCTGTAGGACCTGCCTTGTTGATAGTGTTGTTAAGAAGGTAGAAACTAGGGCCTGTAGGACCTGCTGTGTTGATAGTGTTGTTAAGAAGGTAGAAACTAGGGCCTGTAGGACCTGCCTTGTTGATAGAGCTGTTAAGAAGGTAGAAACTGGGGCCTGTAGGACCTGCCTTGTTGATAGTGTTGTTAAGAAGGTAGATACTAGGGCCTGTAGGACCTGCCTTGTTGATAGTGTTGTTAAGAAGGTAGATACTAGGGCCTGTAGGACCTGCCTTGTTGATAGTGTTGTTAAGAAGGTAGATACTAGGGCCTGTAGGACCTGCCTTGTTGATAGTGTTGTTAAGAAGGTAGAAACTAGGGCCTGTAGGACCTGCCTTGTTGATAGTGTTGTTAAGAAGGTAGAAACTAGGGCCTGTAGGACCTGCTGTGTTGATAGTGTTGTTAAGAAGGTAGAAACTAGGGCCTGTAGGACCTGCCTTGTTGATGGTGCTGTTAAGAAGGTAGAAACTAGGGCCTGTAGGACCTGCCTTGTTGATAGTGTGGTCTAGAAGGTAGAAACTATGACTTGTAGGTCCTGCCTTGTTGATAGTGTTGTTAAGAAGGTAGAAACTAGGGCCTGTAGGACCTGCTGTGTTGATAGTGTTGTTAAGAAGGTAGATACTAGGGCCTGTAGGACCTGCTGTGTTGATAGTGTTGTTAAGAAGGCAGAAACTAGGGCCTGTAGGACCTGCTGTGTTGATAGTGTTGTTAAGAAGGTAGAAACTAGGGCCTGTAGGACCTGCTGTGTTGATAGTGTTGTTAAGAAGGTAGATACTAGGGCCTGTAGGACCTGCCTTGTTGATAGTGTTGTTAAGAAGGTAGAAACTAGGGCCTGTAGGACCTGCTGTGTTGTTAAGAAGGTAGAAACTAGGGCCTGTAGGACCTGCCTTGTTGATGGTGCTGTTAAGAAGGTAGAAACTAGGGCCTGTAGGACCTGCCTTGTTGATAGTGTGGTCTAGAAGGTAGAAACTATGACTTGTAGGACCTGCCTTGTTGATAGTGTTGTTAAGAAGGTAGAAACTAGGGCCTGTAGGACCTGCCTTGTTGATAGTGTTGTTAAGAAGGTAGAAACTAGGGCCTGTAGGACCTGCCTTGTTGATAGTGTTGTTAAGAAGGTAGAAACTAGGGCCTGTAGGACCTGCCTTGTTGATAGTGTTGTTAAGAAGGTAGAAACTAGGGCCTGTAGGACCTGCCTTGTTGATAGTGTTGTTAAGAAGGTAGAAACTAGGGCCTGTAGGACCTGCCTTGTTGATAGTGTTGTTAAGAAGGTAGAAACTAGGGCCTGTAGGACCTGCCTTGTTGATAGTGTTGTTAAGAAGGTAGAAACTATGGCCTGTAGGACCTGCCTTGTTGATAGTGTTGTTAAGAAGGTAGAAACTAGGGCCTGTAGGACCTGCCTTGTTGATAGTGTTGTTAAGAAGGTAGAAACTAGGGCCTGTAGGACCTGCCTTGTTGATAGTGTTGTTAAGAAGGTAGAAACTAGGGCCTGTAGGACCTGCCTTGTTGATAGTGTTGTTAAGAAGATAGAAACTAGGGCCTGTAGGACCTGCCTTGTTGATAGTGTAGGAGATAGATAGATAGATAGGAGACGGAGATTTTAGTCGATGCATGTTTGGCCAGAATCTAGAACAGAGATGGCCAGTATAATGGATACCAACAATCTCTGGTTCTGTCACGTTATCTGGTGTAGCGATCTGTAGCTAGATCTGAATGTCTCTTCTTCTCTGGTCAGCCGCAGCAGCCAACGCCGCCCCAGCAGCAGAGGTCCCTGCAGCAGCAGCCCCTCCCCCAACGATGGCCGCCGTCCCTGTCGCCGTGGCAGCACAAGCCAAACCTTGTAGGTCGTCAGCTGCTGTTTTATAAACAAACATTTCATTCATGTTGACTTTAGTAGAATTGTTACAACATTTAAGTGGTGATGGGGACTCACTTAAACTGATATTTGTTTTGTGTAATAAAGCTTTTCTTTTTTCTCTCTCTCTCTCTAGTTTCTGCGGTCAAGCCCACTGCACCAGCACCACCAGCAGCAGCCCATGGGGCCAGGACAGAGAGCACGGTACGACCTCTCTACACCAGGCCAGGTTCAGGCCAACACTCGCCGTACTGACAGAACGAGATGAAATAGCAGGGATAAAAGCCTTAGGCTGGTTTCAAACCAAGAGAAGTGTCTCACTCTCGTTTATAATTATTTATTTTTTTTAAACCTACAGATGCGTCCAATCAACAACCAACCGATTTGTCTCGTCATTCGTCCAGGTCAAGATCAATCGAATGAGGCTGAGGATCGCCCAGCGACTGAAGGAGGGCTCAGCAGACTTGTGCCATGCTCACCACCTTCAACGAGATAGACATGAGGTGAGACGATGCAACACGATGCTGCTGTTGGATGTCCAATGCAATGTCACTTTATTCGTCCCAGAAGGCCCGGTGGTTTCACGGATGCACATGCCACCCTACAGACACTTCAAAATGGCGTGTTTTCCAAAAAAAACGACCCAGTCTTTTAACAGTCATTCCTCCCGCAGCAACATCCAGGAGATGGGGAAAACCCCGTAAAGATGCTTCCTACAGACACAGCCTGCTCTAACGGTTCTTCTCTCCCTCTGCAGCAACATCCAGGAGATGAGGAAAACCCCGTAAAGATGCTTCCTACAGACACAGCCTGCTCTAACGGTTCTTCTCTCCCTCTGCAGCAACATCCAGAAGATGAGGAAAACCCCGTAAAGATGCTTCCTACAGACACAGCCTGCTCTAACGGTTCTTCCCTCCCTCTGTAGCAACATCCAGGAGATGAGGAAAACCCCGTAAAGATGCTTCCTACAGACACAGCCTGCTCTAACGGTTCTTCCCTCCCTCTGCAGCAACATCCAGAAGATGAGGAAGCTCCATAAAGATGCTTTCTTGAAGAGACATAACATCAAGCTTGGCTTCATGTCGGCCTTCATTAAGGCTTCAGCCCACGCTCTCATGGACCAGCCTTCTGTCAACGGAGGTTAAGACTCTCTCTCTCTGTCTTTCTCAAATCTTAGTTGGAAAATTCCCGGAATGAGCAGGAAATCTGGAATCCTCAAACCAGGATTTCTTGGAATTTATAACAACAACGACAAAAAATTCCCCCAATTGTTAACTCTGCTTCCAACACCACAGACACTTATTTCAGCGGGTTACATTTTAAAGTAAACTGGCTTTGATGAAGTGATGGTCTTCTGTTTATAGGAGGAAGGTTATACACATCAACTCATAATAGCTTTTGACACTTCTAACTCAATGTCTTTGCTTGAGAGCCCAGAATGCATTGGATTGAAACGGTAATGGTATTGAAGTTAAAAAAACAAAAAGTGAGAATGTTTTGATATTTCTTCTCTTGCTCTTCCCAGTGATTGACGATACAACCAAAGAGATCGTTTACAGGGATTATGTTGACATCAGTGTGGCTGTGGCCACTCCAAAGGTAAGGCACAGAGGACATGTGGACCTATACATTCTGCCTATTGAACCTATGAACCTATTTTTTGTTGTTGTAATTTCCCCTATTTGTCATGTCTGGGTCTTGGGCTGTTTTATTTCTGAAGGGCTGGAGCTCCTTGTATCAGTGTGTGGTGTCGACTGGGTTGGTTGTGTTTGGTTCTGTTGGTTGGTTGGTTGGTTGTGTTTGGTTCTGTTGGTTGGTTGTGTTTGGTTCTGTTGGTTGGTTGGTTGGTTGTGTTTGGTTCTGTTGGTTGGTTGGTTGGTTGTGTTTGGTTCTGTTGGTTGGTTGGTTGGTTGGTTGTGTTTGGTTCTGTTGGTTGGTTGGTTGTGTTTGGTTCTGTTGGTTGGTTGGTTGGTTGGTTGTGTTTGGTTCTGTTGGTTGGTTGGTTGTGTTTGGTTCTGTTGGTTGGTTGGTTGTGTTTGGTTCTGTTGGTTGGTTGGTTGTGTTTGGTTCTGTTGGTTGGTTGGTTGGTTGGTTGTGTTTGGTTCTGTTGGTTGGTTGGTTGTGTTTGGTTCTGTTGGTTGGTTGGTTGGTTGGTTGTGTTTGGTTCTGTTGGTTGGTTGGTTGGTTGGTTGGTTGGTTGGTTGGTTGGTTGGTTGTGTTTGGTTCGGTTGGTTGGTTGTGTTTGGTTCGGTTGGTTGGTTGTGGTTCTCTTGGTGTTTTGACCAGAAAGGTCTGCGTCATTTCCTTGTATATGTGCTCCTCTTCACCAGGGACTGGTTGTACCGGTTATTCGCAACGTAGAGACCATGAACTTTGCCGACATTGAGAAAACCATCAACGGTCTGGGAGAGAAGGTAACAAGGCTTTGTCTGAATGGGATGAATGAGTCTATAGTACATATGATACATCAGCTCATGAGGTTGTGCTTTACTTTTGATCGCGTCAAATGATCATTTAAAAAAAAAATAACATACTCCATTTAGCAGACGCTTTTATACAACGTGACTTAGTCATGCGTACATACATTTTACGTACCGGCGGTTCCCGGGAATCGAACCCACAACCCTGGTGTTTACAAAGCACCATGCTTTACCAACTGATGCACAGAGGAGGATTGCGTCACCTTGTGATAAACGGCACCAAGACGTTTTTAACGGAGATCCGTGAAAACAAAAAGATTCAAACCCAACGTGCCAACGTGATCCAATTCAGGGATACATTTTATTTATTATTTATTTATTACATTTTTACATTTTAAAGTATTGAGACATGGCCCTTGTGTTTTCTCCATGCTCGTAACAGGATGTGGAGGACTTTGAGGTTGAGACTTAAACATACTAACCGGTACCCCCTGTATAGTCTCCACATTGACTCTGTACCGGTACCCCCTGTATAGTCTCCACATTGACTCTGTACCGGTACCCCCTGTATAGTCTCCACATTGACTCTGTACCGGTACCCCCTGTATAGTCTCCACATTGACTCTGTACCGGTACCCCCTGTATATAGTCTCCACAATGACTCTGTACCGGTACCCCCTGTATAGTCTCCACATTGACTCTGTACCGGTACCCCCTGTATAGTCTCCACATTGACTCTGTACCGGTACCCCCTGTATATAGTCTCCACATTGACTCTGTACCGGTACCCCCTGTATATAGCCTCCACATTGACTCTGTACCGGTACCCACTGTATATAGCCTCCACATTGACTCTGTACCGTAATACCCTGTGTATATCCTCCACATTGACTCTGTACCGGTACCCCCTGTATATAGCCTCCACATTGACTCTGTACCGGTACCCACTGTATATAGCCTCCACATTGACTCTGTACCGTAATACCCTGTATATATCCTCCACATTGACTCTGTACCGGTACCCCCTGTATATAGCCTCCACATTGACTCTGTACCGTAATACCCTGTATATAGCCTCCACATTGTCTCTGTACCGTGATACCCTGTATATAGCCTCCACATTTGTTGTATTCGGCGCATGTGACTAATAAAGTTTGATTTGATTAGTTTTTTCACAACGTCAATATGATAACATCACCTTGATGATCAAAGCTGCCAAGAAGTTCTTCAAGGGAAAAAAAAAAAAATCTATGAAACTAATGGCATTGAATAATGACCCAAACTCGACTGCTGTGTGTGTGTTTTTGTCCAGGCTCGTAATAATGTGCTGGCTGTGGAGGACATGGACGGAGGAACCTTCACCATCAGTAACGGAGGAGTGTTTGGTTCCATGTTTGGCACGCCCATCATCAACCCACCCCAGTCTGCCATCTTGGGCATGCACGGTATCTTCGACAGGCCTGTAGCCATCGGCGGCAAGGTGGGTCTCACCCGCAGTGCATTCCCGTCTGTATGCCAACAAGTTAAATTCATCTCCATCCAGAAGTTTAAATTGGACATTATTTCGAAGCCGAAGGCAAATTTTATACATTTTTAATCAACATTTTGTTTCTACTGTCTGCTGTATAGTTATTTCTCTCTCTCCATCAGGTGGAGATCCGGCCCATGATGTACGTGGCTCTGACCTACGACCATCGGCTGGTCGACGGCAGAGAGGCAGTCACCTTCCTGCGTAAAATCAAGTCTGTGGTGGAGGATCCCCGCGTTCTTCTGCTCGACATGTGATTCCAGCCTTACATCACAGCAACAGGGCCACGTTCAGTAGGCACTAACGTTGTTGAGCGTTACAAAGAGCAGTGTTGTGACTCTCTTTAACAAACCCCGGAGAGGTATGTGGTTGTACATAATGCTCCACAAACGTTGTGGCCTGCTGAACACACCCGCAGCGATTTAAACATCTTTATAAAACCAACCCGTCCCAAAAACAAGCCACAGCCAAATCCACTGTTTATTTTTGGTTGAAGAAAGAGATCTGTTTGTGTGACCAAGACATTATAGTTGGCTGAAAGGCACAAACAGATATGGAACTGGGGCTAAGAGAGAATTTAATGTTGAGATTATTCACTTATTATTAGTTGGTTTCATTCAGCAGTTTTTGCTCAGATTGAAATGTCAGATTGATTCAACATCATACAATGTGTCACTGACTGATGAACCGACCAGGTCTGTTCTGTCTCAATATTATACTGGCTCTCTGATGAACCGACCAGGTCTGATCGGTCTCAATATTATACTGACCCTCTGATGAACTTACCAGGTCTGTTCTGTCTCAATATTATACTGGCTCTCTGATGAACCGACCAGGTCTGATCGGTCTCAATATTATACTGACCCTCTGATGAACTTACCAGGTCTGTTCTGTCTCAATATTATACTGGCTCTCTGATGAACTTACCAGGTCTGATCGGTCTCAATATTATACTGGCTCTCTGATGAACTTACCAGGTCTGATCGGTCTCAATATTATACTGGCTCTCTGATGAACTTACCAGGTCTGTTCTGTCTCAATATTATACTGGCTCTCTGATGAACTTACCAGGTCTGATCGGTCTCAATATTATACTGGCTCTCTGATGAACTTACCAGGTCTGATCGGTCTCAATATTATACTGGCTCTCTGATGAACTTACCAGGTCTGTTCTATCTCAATATTATACTGGCTCTCTGATGAACCGACCAGGTCTGATCGGTCTCAATATTATACTGACCCTCTGATGAACTTACCAGGTCTGTTCTGTCTCAATATTATACTGGCTCTCTGATGAACCGACCAGGTCTGATCGGTCTCAATATTATACTGGCTCTTTGATGAACCGACCAGGTCTGATCGGTCTCCATATTATACTGGCTCTCTGATGAACTTACCAGGTCTGTTCTGTCTCAATATTATACTGGCTCTCTGATGAACTTACCAGGTCTGATCGGTCTCAATATTATACTGGCTCTCTGATGAACCGACCAGGTCTGTTTTGTCTCAATATTATACTGGCTCTCTGAACTTACCAGGTCTGTTCTGTCTCAATATTATACTGGCTCTCTGATGAACTTACCAGGTCTGATCGGTCTCAATATTATACTGGCTCTCTGATGAACTTACCAGGTCTGATCGGTCTCAATATTATACTGGCTCTCTGATGAACCGACCAGGTCTGTTCTGTCTCAATATTATACTGACTCTCTGATGAACTTACCAGGTCTGTTCTGTCTCAATATTATACTGGCTCTCTGATGAACCGACCAGGTCTGTTCTGTCTCAATATTATACTGGCTCTTTGATGAACCGACCAGGTCTGTTCTGTCTCAATATTATACTGGCTCTCTGATGAACTTACCAGGTCTGTTCTGTCTCAATATTATACTGGCTCTCTGATGAACTTACCAGGTCTGTTCTGTCTCAATATTATACTGGCTCTCTGATGAACCGACCAGGTCTGTTCTGTCTCAATATTATACTGGCTCTCTGATGAACTTACCAGGTCTGTTTTGTCTCAATATTATACTGGCTCTCTGATGAACCGACCAGGTCTGTTTTGTCTCAATATTATACTGGCTCTCTGATGAACTTACCAGGTCTGTTCTGTCTCAATATTATACTGGCTCTCTGATGAACTTACCAGGTCTGTTCTGTCTCAATATTATACTGGCTCTCTGATGAACTTACCAGGTCTGATCGGTCTCAATATTATACTGGCTCTCTGATGAACTTACCAGGTCTGATCGGTCTCAATATTCAACTTTTCCATTCAAAGCACTTGCATCAAGAAGAGGTCACGTGCCAAAAAAGCATCAAGATTTTACGGTGTTCCTCTTAGCACCAGAGGGCTTTTCAATCAGCTGTAAATGGTCTATCCATGCTACCAATTTTTAAAGCCAAATACGTTTTTTTATAATTCTAGTCTAAAGAATTGCTCAGTCAGACAAGATGAAGTCCATTCTAGATCGCCTGTTCTGCGTGGCTGTCCCATGTCATGGTTCTGTGTTTTGACAGTGCTGTTCCTGGGGGTTGGTTAAAGGGTCACCTCTTCATGTCTAGTCTCTTGGTTTCCCCCGGTGCAGAAACTTTTCCTGCTCTTTGGGATGACTGTCCACTGAGTGGGCATTGCTCCTCTCATCGAAACCACCGCAAACATCGTTTGCATACTAAACGGCATCCGATTCACTCTATTAGGGCCCCTTTACAGGTTTGAGGGGGGAGAAGGGTGCCATTACATACGCAGACATTTCCACATTGTATTGAAGCTTCTTTTTTTGGGGGGGGGGTAGAGAAGAGAAACCACTTCCTTTCCTTCGCCCTCTGGAGATAGTTCTGTCCGTCCGTGGCAAGGCAACATGCAGTGTAACACCCGGGCCACAGTGTTTTCGGTACAGTCTTCAAGTCGCCTCAATTTAGCAGCGTTGTATTTCATGGTGAACTCTTCTTCGTTGAAACCCAGGAAGCAGATTCTCTATGTGCCGTATACAATACTTGGGAAACCCCATTTAAAAACATCCCAGAGTATTATGTACAGATTCCCGTCTTGGGTTTTTATTCTCCTCTCTGATCTTATCTAATGTGTTTTATAGCTTTTCCTTCGTGGATCAGAGAACCCCCCCCCCCAGTAGAGCAAGCAGAAGCACAGTGTCAAGGAAAAGGCAGATTGGTTTCAAACGCTCACGACACATCCAATAACATGCCGGTGCTGGGTACAAACTAACAAAATAACCATGAAATAAAGGACAGATGCATCATGGGTCAGAAACGTTGCACAATAAAAGTGTGTGAACTTTTATCAGTGTTCTGGTGTCGACTCTTTTTATTTTCCTAAGGAAAAGGAAGAAACCTTGTGAGGAACCCAGAGATAGATCTGGGGCCCTGTTCATTAAGGCGCACCGTATCGAAACATTTTCAACAGAAAGGGAAAACGAGCAGTTCTAATTGAGTCCTGACAGTCCCTCCCTGTTTTAATACGTTTTCCTTCAGTTTGGTGTGTAATGACAACCACCCTGATCTTCTTCTAAGCTAATTATAGTAGCGCTCTGCTGTTCTCTAGAAGCCTCAGAATAATGGGCTCACCTCTCATAACAGAGAGTCTTGTGGGTTGCTTGGGCCCGGACCCTTCCTCCCCTCTCTTCCTCCCCTCTTCACGGACGCTCCCCTCAAGTGCCTGCAGCTGCCTCCACTCTACACTCTCTGTTTACTTTAATAATCATTGAGGACAATGGCTACTAACGGTTGCGTCTTTGTTTCTGTGCCAGCACCTACAGTCCACAAAAGGTCTGAACAACGCCATTTGGAAAACACAAGTTTTCTTCATTTGAAATTTCAATAAAAATAAAAAAACAGGTTGATAATGTTTGATTAGCATGATAATACCTTCATTTAATGGTTGATGAATACAGGGATCAATAACACCAATGGGGTAACTTTAACGATGTACCTTTTAGCGAGATGGCTTTTTAATGTGTTGCATGTGCTCCGTTAGACCAAGCCTACGCTGCAAGGTGCATAGATATTCATTCGGTTGTGATGGAGTTTTTTGTTGTTGTTGTTGTTGTTGTTGTTGTTGTTGTTGTTGCTGCTGTTGTTGTTGTTGTTGTTGTTGTATTTGTCTTGAAAATTTGGACCCGACATATGAATACCCAATGAAGCTTGTGCAATAAGGCCTCCAAGGGCTTTGTGTTGATTCAGATGACAGATGGACCATTAGGAACAGCAGAAATAACTATTGGATTTCATTAAGCCAACATCAGAGAGGTAATTTACCTAAATTATTCCGGTAATTTCATTTCATCTTCCATTTTTTTTTCTTCCTAACAGGCCCGTCGGACTAGTCTTGTTATTCTCTGTTGACTAGTCTTGTTATTCTCTGATGAAATATGTCTTCAAATCAAATTTTGGTCAGCAGATGTTGGTTGGCAGATGTTAATGTGAGTGTAGCGAAATGCTTGTGCTTCTACTTCCCAACCGTGCAGTAATATCTAACAAGTAATCTAACAATTTCACAACAACTACCGTATACACACAGACGTGTAAAGGAATGAATAAGAATATGTACACATAAATATATGGATGAGCGATGGCCGAACGGCATAAGCAAGATGCAGTAGATGGTATAGAGTACAGTATATACATATGCGATGAGTAATGTAGGTTATGTAAACATTATATAAAGTGGCTAGTGATACATTTATTACATCCAATTTTAATTATTAAAGTGGCTAGAGATTTGAGTCAGTATGTTGGCAGCAGCCACTCAATGTTAGTGGTGGCTGTTTAACAGTCTGATGGCCTTGAGATAGAAGCTGTTTTTCAGTCTCTCGGTCCCAGCTTTGATGCACCTGTACTGACCTCGCCTTCTGGATGATAGCGGGGTGAACAGGCAGTGGCTCAGGCACCGTTACTCACCAAACCACAGGCACCGTTACTCACCAAACCACAGGCATCGTTACTCACCAAACCACAGGCACCGTTACTCACCAAAACACAGGCATCGTTACTCCCAAACTACAGGCACCGTTACTCACCAAACCACAGGCACAATTACTCACCAAACCACAGGCACCATTACTCACCAAACCACAGGCACCGTTACTCCCCAAACCACAGGCACCGTTACTCCCAAAATACAGGCACCGTTACTCTCAAACCACAGGCATCGTTACTCTCAAACCACAGGCATGATTACTCTCCAGATGCTGTTGTACCGAAGCCTTTTCAGCTACCGAAAGTCTCTCCATAATCTCTCCATAAAGAAACACACCTTGAGACACAATCAGCCTTATTTCCACCCAACGCTGTGCCTGCATAAGTAATGACCTGCGTGAATATTCATCAATAGTTTCTGTCCGTCCGTTTCCTTTACAGGCCGTTCGTACATTCACAAAGCAGACACACGCCTGGCTGCATCTGGCCCTATTCTTCTTGCCTCCCTCTGGCTGCCTTTGATACGGGCCTGGACCAAGGTCTGCTATTCTTCCTCCTCCTGCCTCTCAGTCTGTGTATCTCTCTCTGGGTGTATTGTTGTCGTAGCAGAAGATTAATGCTGGCTGTAGAACGGTCCGGAGGCGATGAGGAGAGACCGGAAGAGAGACAGAGGGAGAGACCAGGCTCTGGAACACCTGGCTGAACTGACGTGCCCTCCCTGCATCGCAGCTGGCTGGGGGGGTTAAAGGTCAAACATATTCACCAATCACCACGAAGGGTTTGAGTGGGGAAGACGAGTGTAGATCCCTACAATACCACCTTGAATATTCAGTTTTGTTTTGTTTGTTCGTTGGTTCACAGCCTGATGTTTATTTATGTCGTCCTCCATCTTGTTCACTTTACACCAGTGGTCACTGTCTGTTCTGCTTCTCTCACTACCGATGGTTGCCTATTAGTGCTCAGCAAATTAGCTTGCTGCAATACACAAACACAACGCTTATCTTAACCACTAAATTCAAAATAAACTCCTTGTTATCCACAGACATGGTTCCGGAACTCCTTGTTATCCACAGACATGGTTCCGGAACTCCTTGTTATCCACAGACATGGTTCCGGAACTCTTTATCATCCACAGACATGGTTCCCTCCTCATCTAATCTTTGGAACTTCTCTACCAGGCCCTCTTTTTGCTCCGCAAGGAAGTCCTTCAAGAGAAATACATTGAAGCTCATAATCAGTTAGGGATCAACCGATTGATGCTTGTGTCGACTGGCCACGCTCCTATCAAGCTTTGCCGTTGTCAATGGGAAAAGATAACTGTCAATTGATTGATGCTTGTGTCGATACATTGCACTCAATGGGAAAGATGAGCTATGTCAATATATTCATTGGACTGCAATGTATTGACATACAGTTGAAGTCGGAGGTTTACATACACTTAGGTTGAAGTCATTAAAACTCGTTTTTTAAACCGCTCAACATTTCTTGTTAACAAACTATAGTTTTGGCAAGTCGGTTAGGACATCTACTTTGTGCGTGACACAAGTCATTTTTACAACAATTGTTTACAGACAGATTATTTCACTTATAATTCACTGTATCACAATTCCAGTGGGTCAGAAGTTTATATGCATTAAACTTCTGGCCCATTGGGAATGTGATAAAATAAATAAAAGCTATTATTCTGACATTTCACATTCTTAAAATAAAGTGGTGATCCTAACTGACCTAAAAACGGGAATTTTTACTAGGATTAAATGTCAGGAATTGTGAAAAACTGAGTTACCTCAGAAATGAGAAATGCTGAATACAACGGGTGTAGTAGACCTTACAGTGAAATGCTGAATACAACAGGTGTAGTAGACCTCACAGTGAAATGCTGAATACAACAGGTGTAGTAGACCTTACAGTGAAATGCTGAATACAACAGGTGTAGTAGACCTCACAGTGAAATGCTGAATACAACAGGTGTAGTAGACCTAACAGTGAAATTCTGAATACAACAGGTGTAGTAGACCTTACAGTGAAATGCTGAATACAACAGGTGTAGTAGATCTTACAGTGAAATTCTGAATACAACAGGTGTAGGTAGACCTTACAGTGAAATGCTGAATGCAACAGGTGTAGTAGACCTCACAGTGAAATGCTGAATACAACAGGTGTAGTAGACCTTACAGTGAAATGCTGAATACAACAGGTGTAGTAGACCTCACAGTGAAATGCTGAATACAACAGGTGTAGTAGACCTCACAGTGAAATGCTGAATACAACAGGTGTAGTAGACCTTACAGTGAAATGCTGAATACAACAGGTGTAGTAGACCTCACAGTGAAATGCTGAATACAACAGGTGTAGTAGACCTTACAGTGAAATGCTGAATACAACAGGTGTAGTAGACCTCACAGTGAAATGCTGAATACAACAGGTGTAGTAGACCTCACAGTGAAATGCTGAATACAACAGGTGTAGTAGACCTCACAGTGAAATGCTTACTGGCTCTAACCAATAGTGCAAAAAAGGTATTAGGTGAACAATAGGTAGGTAAAGAAATAAAACAACAGTAAAAAGACTGGCTCTATACAGTAGAGAGGCTATATACAGTAGAAAGGCTATATACAGTAGAGAGGCTATATACAGTAGAGGCTATATACAGTAGAGAGGCTATATACAGTAGAGGCTATATACAGTAGAGAGGTTATATACAGTAGAGGGGCTATATACAGTAGAGGGGCTATATACAGTAGAGAGGCTATATACAGTAGAGAGGCTATATACAGTAGAGAGGCTATATACAGTAGAGAGGTTATATACAGTAGAGAGGTTATATACAGTAGAGAGGCTATATACAGTAGAGAGGCTATATACAGTAGAGAGGTTATATACAGTAGAGGGGCTATATACAGTAGAGAGGTTATATACAGTAGAGGCTATATACAGTAGATAGGTTATATACAGTAGAGGCTATATACAGTAGAGAGGTTATATACAGTAGAGAGGCTATATACAGTAGAGGCTATATACAGTAGAGAGGCTATATACAGTAGAGGGGCTATATACAGTAGAGAGGTTATATACAGTAGAGGCTATATACAGTAGAGAGGCTATATACAGTAGAGAGGCTATATACAGTAGTGAGGCTATATGCAGTAGAGAGCAGTAGAAAGGCTATATACAGTAGTGAGGCTATATACAGTAGAGAGGCTATATACAGTAGAGAGGCTATATACAGTAGAGAGGCTATATACAGTAGAGAGGTTATATACAGTAGAGGGGCTATATACAGTAGAGAGGCTATATACAGTAGAGAGGCTATATACAGTAGAGGGGTTATATACAGTAGAGGGGTTATATACAGTAGAGGGGCTATATACAGTAGAGGGGCTATATACAGTAGAGGGGCTATATACAGTAGAGAGGCTATATACAGTAGAGGTTATATACAGTAGAGGGGCTATATACAGTAGAGGCTATATACAGTAGAGAGGCTATATACAGTAGAGGGGCTATATACAGTAGAGAGGTTATATACAGTAGAGGCTATATACAGTAGAGAGGCTATATACAGTAGAGGCTATATACAGTAGAGAGGTTATATACAGTAGAGAGGCTATATACAGTAGAGGCTATATACAGTAGAGAGGCTATATACAGTAGAGAGGCTATATACAGTAGAGGGGCTATATACAGTAGAGAGGTTATATACAGTAGAGGCTATATACAGTAGAGAGGCTATATACAGTAGAGGCTATATACAGTAGAGAGGTTATATACAGTAGAGAGGCTATATACAGTAGAGAGGCTATATACAGTAGAGAGGCTATATACAGTAGTGAGGCTATATGCAGTAGAGAGCAGTAGAAAGGCTATATACAGTAGTGAGGCTATATACAGTAGAGAGGCTATATACAGTAGAGAGGCTATATACAGTAGAGAGGCTATATACAGTAGAGAGGTTATATACAGTAGAGGGGCTATATACAGTAGAGAGGCTATATACAGTAGAGAGGCTATATACAGTAGAGGGGTTATATACAGTAGAGGGGCTATATACAGTAGAGGGGCTATATACAGTAGAGGGGCTATATACAGTAGAGAGGCTATATACAGTAGAAGTTATATACAGTAGAGGGGCTATATACAGTAGAGAGGCTATATACAGTAGAGAGGTTATATACAGTAGAGGGGCTATATACAGTAGAGAGGCTATATACAGTAGAGAGGTTATATACAGTAGAGAGGCTATATACAGTAGAGAGGCTATATACAGTAGAGAGGCTATATACAGTAGAGAGGCTATATACAGTAGTGAGGCTATATGCAGTAGAGAGCAGTAGAGAGGCTATATACAGTAGTGAGGCTATATACAGTAGAGAGGCTATATACAGTAGAGGCTATATACAGTAGAGAGGCTATATACAGTAGAGAGGCTATATACAGTAGAGGGGCTATATACAGTAGAGAGGTTATATACAGTAGAGAGGTTATATACAGTAGAGGGGCTATATACAGTAGAGAGGTTATATACAGTAGAGGCTATATACCGTAGAGAGGTTATATACAGTAGAGAGGTTATATACAGTAGAGAGGCTATATACAGTAGAGAGGCTATATACAGTAGAGAGGCTATATACAGTAGAGGCTATATACAGTAGAGAGGCTATATACAGTAGAGGCTATATACAGTAGAGAGGTTATATACAGTAGAGGCTATATACAGTAGAGAGGCTATATACAGTAGAGGCTATATACAGTAGAGAGGTTATATACAGTAGAGAGGATATATACAGTAGAGAGGCTATATACAGTAGAGAGGCTATATACAGTAGTGATGCTATATGCAGTAGAGAGCAGTAGAAAGGCTATATACAGTAGTGAGGCTATATACAGTAGAGAGGCTATATACAGTAGAGAGGCTATATACAGTAGAGAGGCTATATACAGTAGAGAGGTTATATACAGTAGAGGGGCTATATACAGTAGAGAGGCTATATACAGTAGAGAGGCTATATACAGTAGAGGGGTTATATACAGTAGAGGGGCTATATACAGTAGAGGGGCTATATACAGTAGAGGGGCTATATACAGTAGAGAGGCTATATACAGTAGAGAGGTTATATACAGTAGAGGGGCTATATACAGTAGAGAGGCTATATACAGTAGAGAGGTTATATACAGTAGAGGGGCTATATACAGTAGAGAGGCTATATACAGTAGAGAGGCTATATACAGTAGAGAGGCTATATACAGTAGAGAGGCTATATACAGTAGAGAGGCTATATACAGTAGTGAGGCTATATGCAGTAGATAGCAGTAGAGAGGCTATATACAGTAGTGAGGCTATATACAGTAGAGAGGCTATATACAGTAGAGGCTATATACAGTAGAGGCTATATACAGTAGAGAGGCTATATACAGTAGAGGTTATATACAGTAGAGAGGTTATATACAGTAGAGAGGTTATATACAGTAGAGGGGTTATATACAGTAGAGAGGCTATATACAGTAGAGAGGCTATATACAGTAGAGAGGCTATATACAGTAGAGAGGCTATATACAGTAGAGAGGTTATATACAGTAGAGAGGCTATATACAGTAGAGGTTATATACAGTAGAGAGGCTTTATACAGTAGAGGGGCTATATACAGTAGAGAGGCTATATACAGTAGAGGCTATATACAGTAGAGAGGCTATATACAGTAGAGGCTATATACAGTAGAGAGGTTCTATACAGTAGAGAGGCTATATACAGTAGAGGGGCTATATACAGTAGAGAGGCTATATACAGCAGAGAGGCTATATACAGCAGAGAGGCTATATACAGTAGTGAGGCAATATACAGTAGAGAGGCTATATACAGTAGAGAGGTTATATACAGTAGTGAGGCTATATACAGTAGTGAGGCTATATACAGTAGAGGCTATATCCAGTAGAGAGGCTATATCCAGTAGAGAGGTTATATACAGTAGAGAGGCTATATACAGTAGTGAGGCTATATACAGTAGTGAGGCTATATACAGTAGAGAGGCTATATACAGTAGTGAGGCTTCATACAGACACCGGTTAGTCAGGCTGATTGAGGTAGTATGTACATACTAGATATGGTTAAAGTGACTATGCATATATGATGATCATGTGTTCAGCAGTCTGATGATTTGTAGACAGAAACTGTCTCTGAGCCTGTTGGTATCATGTGTTCAGCAGTCTGATGGCTTGTACAGTAGATATAAACTGTCTCTGGGCCTGTTGGTATCATGTGTTCAGCAGTCGGATGGCTTGTAGATACAAAGAAGCCTGATGGTCAGAGACTAGCATAGTGTGTGGAATGGAGTGAATGGAATGGTATCACCATGGAAATGACGTGTTCGATGTATTTGATACCATTCCGTTCCAGCCATTACTGTGAGCCCGTCTTCTACTTTTAAGTGCCACCAGCCAACACTGATATTCACCCATTTTCTAACGGGACCAGTAGAGAGGTTATATACAGTAGAGGGGTTATATACAGTAGAGAGGCTATATACAGTAGAGAGGCTATATACAGTAGAGAGGCTATATACAGTAGAGAGGCTATATACAGTAGAGAGGTTATATACAGTAGAGAGGCTATATACAGTAGAGGTTATATACAGTAGAGAGGCTTTATACAGTAGAGGGGCTATATACAGTAGAGAGGCTATATACAGTAGAGGCTATATACAGTAGAGAGGCTATATACAGTAGAGGCTATATACAGTCGAGAGGTTCTATACAGTAGAGAGGCTATATACAGTAGAGGGGCTATATACAGTAGAGAGGCTATATACAGCAGAGAGGCTATATACAGCAGAGAGGCTATATACAGTAGTGAGGCAATATACAGTAGAGAGGCTATATACAGTAGAGAGGTTATATACAGTAGTGAGGCTATATACAGTAGTGAGGCTATATACAGTAGAGGCTATATCCAGTAGAGAGGCTATATCCAGTAGAGAGGTTATATACAGTAGAGAGGCTATATACAGTAGTGAGGCTATATACAGTAGTGAGGCTATATACAGTAGAGAGGCTATATACAGTAGTGAGGCTTCATACAGACACCGGTTAGTCAGGCTGATTGAGGTAGTATGTACATACTAGATATGGTTAAAGTGACTATGCATATATGATGATCATGTGTTCAGCAGTCTGATGATTTGTAGACAGAAACTGTCTCTGAGCCTGTTGGTATCATGTGTTCAGCAGTCTGATGGCTTGTACAGTAGATATAAACTGTCTCTGGGCCTGTTGGTATCATGTGTTCAGCAGTCGGATGGCTTGTAGATACAAAGAAGCCTGATGGTCAGAGACTAGCATAGTGTGTGGAATGGAGTGAATGGAATGGTATCACCATGGAAATGACGTGTTCGATGTATTTGATACCATTCCGTTCCAGCCATTACTGTGAGCCCGTCTTCTACTTTTAAGTGCCACCAGCCAACACTGATATTCACCCATTTTCTAACGGGACCAACAGGCCCAAGTCCTGCTCCCTCTGTGATGCCAAACCACACTTCCCCAGGTGCGCTTGGTAACATGTTATTTAGTCTGAACATCCAAAAAGTATGCATGTATGCACAAATAAGAAATGATCGAGCTCAGAGGGGAAGTTTGTCTCAGCTTATGATAAAAGACTGCTGGTCTTCAGTGCCCTCTAGTGGCCGCTTTGTGTTACAAACCTTGTTTTATATAGACTGCTGTGTGTTACAAACCTTGTTTTATATAGACTGCTTGTGATTTGTGTTACAAACCTTGTTTTATATAGACGTTGATTTCTTGTTCGGTCATCAGACCTGCCTGCGTCTTAAAACAGTTTCTATGGAAAAACAAATTTGATTAACGGATTTCATGTTTGAAAAAGTGAGATAAGCGAATGAATAAAAAATAAAACAAGCTTGTAAAAATACTAGTCCATCACCTCATAACATAGTCAAGATGTTATTGGTGTCAAAAGTGAGAGAGTATCATTTGAAGCCTCTCCCGGGCTGGGTCTGAGACAGTTCAGTTTCCATAAACCGAGGGGAAGTTATGTATCTCTTTACTTGATGCTTAAGGACATCATCTTTGCTACTATTTCTATTATTATTTTGTATACATGTTTTTAAGAACTATGAATTTTTGTAATTTATTTAACTAGGCAAGTCAGTTAAGAACAAATTCCTATTTACAATGACGGCCTACTCCTGTCCCTATTGGGACTCCCAATCACGGCCGGCTGTGATACTGCCTGGATTTGAACCAGGGACTGTAGTGACACCTCTTGCGCTGAGATGCAGTGTCTCAGACCGCTGCGCCCCTCAAGAGCATCTGTTAAACAGAAAATCAACTTTGCATGCCGTTAATACATGAAGGTTTGTGTTTGATCACTGTCTGTCCTATTGTCCAGGTACCACTAACAGTGTCCAGTTGTCCATCGACATCGTTGTCTTTGTGGCACTGACCATCATGGTTGCCATAGGTACTATTTACCAAAAACCAGGAAGAACCGCCCACCAGCAGGTGAGAATCACAGGGATTGGTTCCTTTTTAGTTCCATTTAGGTCCCTAGCTTCCACACCTTCAATGTTCACAGATCTTGTCACACTCTGACCATAGTTTGCGTTGTTTGTTTCTATGTTTTGTTTGGTCAGGGTGTGATCTGAGTGGGCATTCTATGTTGTATGTCTAGTTTGTCTGTTTCTATGTGTTTGGCCTGATATGGTTCTCAATCAGAGGCAGGTGTTAGTCGTTGTCTCTGACTGGGAACCATATTTAGGTAGCCTGTTTTGTATTGTGAGGTGTGGGTGATTGTTTCTGTTTCCAGTGCTGGTATTCACGGTACAGGACTGTTTCGTCTTGGTTCATTGTTTTTGTTCGTTGTTTAATTATCCCATTAAAAATGGACAATCATCACGCTGCATTTTGGTCCTCCTCTCATTCATCCGACGAAGATCGTTACAGATCTGAAAGACTTGACTATTATTTCTCATCAAATAGGGATGAGGGAACCAATCCATCCATAAGCCAATTGGAGCATACCATAAATTACATTCACATATTCTGTCCTTCAGATCTGTCAACTGAAATGGAATCAATTCAAATAAAATCAAATGTATTTATATAGCCCTTCTTACATCAGCTGATATCTCAAAGTGCTGTACAGAAACCCAGCCTAAAACCCCAAACAGCAAGCAATGCAGGTGTAGAAGCACGGTGGCTAGGAAAAACTCCCTAGAAAGGCCAAAACCTAGGAAGAAACCTAGAGAGGAACCAGGCTCTGAGGGGTGGCAAGTCCTCTTCTGGCTGTGCCGGGTGGAGATTATAACAGAACATGGCCAAGATGTTCAAATGTTCATAAATGACCAGCATGGTCAAATAATAATAATCACAGTAGTTGTCGAGGGTGCAACAGGTCAGCATTTCAGGAGTAAATGTCAGTTGGCTTTTCATAGCCGATCATTAAGAGTATCTCTAACGCTCCTACTGTCTCTAGAGAGTTGAAAACAGCAGGTCTGGGACAGGTAGCATGCCCGGTGAACAGGTCAGGGTTCCATAGACGCAGGCAGAACAGTTGAAACTGGAGCAGCAGCACGGCCAGGAGAAGTACTCCAGATATAACAAACTGACCCTAGCCCCCCGACACATGAACTACTGCAGCATATATACTGGAGGCTGAGACAAGAGGGGTCAGGAGATACTGTGGCCCCATCCGATGATACCCCCGGATAGGGCCAAACGTGCAGGATATAACCACACCCACTTTGCCAAAGCACAGCCCCCACACCACTAGAAGGATATCTTCAACCACCAACTTACCATCCTGAGACAAGGCCGAGTATAGCCCACAAAGATCTCCGCCACGGCACAACCTAAGGGGGGACGCCAACCCAAATCAGGTCATAAATAGACCTTTGACATAATCATCTTGTCCATATAAACCTCTTTAAGGTTTTCTATAGAATTAATGAAAGGTCTGTTATGTTGTCTGATGTGTGTGTAGTTGTTTGGTTCTCTGTATAGAACAACTTAACCTTTTACTGCAGTAGGCTAGATCAGGGTCACACAGAGTGATTCTTGGTCTTAAACAAATCTACATTGAAACAAAAGTAAACACCTCACACACATGGTTATGGGCTTAACAAAAGAAGACGCCTGAACCATGTCAGATATATAGAGTTGAAATGTATTACATTTTGAGTTTGCATCCCAATAATACACTTCATATACATCACAGAAGACTGAAATATATCAAAACCATTTAACGTAGAAACACCAGATTTTCAGAGAATTATTTTAAATAGATTAATTATGAAATAATGAAGAATATTTATAACGTTCCAACGATGAGGCCACTAGAGGGCGCTCTGGTCATTTGACTGTAGGGAAGGGCTACAGAAGCCTCTGGTGTTGACCTTCAGGTCCTGAAGAAATGACCCCTTGTTCCCCCGCTCTTCTCCCAATGCTGGACTAAGAATCTCAAACTGTCTGTAGGTTTATTGATCGACTAAAAATAGGAAATAAATGTTTTTACAATTGATGTTTATCTACGATAGTACATAGTGTTTTTTAAGATGTATTTCATATTTTTTTGTTAGCTTGTCTTAATATTAGCTTATCTTAATATTAGCTTGTCTTAATATTAGCTTATCTTAATATTAGCTTGTCTTAATATTAGCTTATCTTAATATTAGCTTGTCTTAATATTAGCTTATCTTAATATTAGCTTGTCTTAATATTAGCTTGTCTTAATATTAGCTTATCTTAATATTAGCTTGTCTTAATATTAGCTTGTCTTAATATTAGCTTGTCTTAATATTAGCTTATCTCTCGGATGCAGTATAGATGAAGATATTCATTAATATATTTTTGGTTGATGTCAAAGTTTAGATATGTTTCTTTTGTTTATTGAATCTTTTCATTTTTATTTTTACATATATATATATATATATAGAGAGAGAGAGAGATATATCTTTTTTTCTGTAACTGTTACTAACGTAAAAAAAAAAAGTCAAATCTGGGCTATTTTCAGATGTAACAGCCTGTAATGTTCCACAACTTCCACTAGATGGGGGTGTCATCTAAAATAGCTTCTGATCTCCAACCAACCTCAAGGTATGAAGGTCTCTAATGTAATTAACAGGGTGAAAATCTCTACCGTTGTTATTAACATGGTGAAGGTCTCTACTGTGGTTATTAACAGGGTGAAGGTCTCTACTGTTGTTATTAACATGGTGAAGGTCTCTACTGTGGTTATTAACAGGGTGAAGGTCTCTACTGTTGTTATTAACATGGTGAAGGTCTCTACTGTGGTTATTAACAGGGTGAAGGTCTCCACACCTGTTAATAACAACAGTAAAGGTCTCTACTGTGGTTATTAACAGGTGTGAAGGTCTCTACTGTTGTTATTAACAGGGTGAAGGTCTCTACTGTTGTTATTAACAGGTGTGAAGGTCTCTACTGTGGTTATTAACAGGTGTGAAGGTCTCTACTGTTGTTATTAACAGGGTGAAGGTCTCTACTGTGGTTATTAACAGGGTGAAGGTCTCTACTGTGGTTATTAACAGGTTGAAGGTCTCTACTGTTGTTATTAACAGGGTGAAGGTCTCTACTGTTGTTATTAACAGGGTGAAGGTCTCTACTGTGGTTATTAACAGGGTGAAGGTCTCTACTGTTGTTATTAACATGGTGAAGGTCTCTACTGTGGTTATTAACAGGGTGAAGGTCTCTGCTGTTGTTATTAACATGGTGAAGGTCTCTACTGTGGTTATTAACAGGGTGAAGGTCTCTACTGTTGTTATTAACATGGTGAAGGTCTCTACTGTGGTTATTAACAGGGTGAAGGTCTCTACTGTGGTTATTAACAGGGTGAAGGTCTCTGCTGTTGTTATTAACATGGTGAAGGTCTCTACTGTGGTTATTAACAGGGTGAAGGTCTCTACTGTTGTAATTAACAGGGTGAAGGTCTCTAATGTTGTAATTAACAGGGTGAAAGTCTCTACTGTTGTAATTAACAGGTTATTTGTATTTATTAAGGATCGCCTTTAGTTCCTGTCAAGGCAGCAGCTACTCTTCCTGGGGTTTATTATGGATCCCCATTAGTTCCTGCCAAGGCAGCAGCTACTCTTCCTGGGGTTTAATGTGTATTCCCATTAGTTTCTGTCAAGGCAGCAGCTACTCTTCCTGGGGTTTATTATGGATCCCCATTAGTTCCTGCCAAAGCAGCAGCTACTCTTCCTGGGGTTTATTATGGATCCCCATTAGTTCCTGCCAAAGCAGCAGCTACTCTTCCTGGGGTTTATTATGGATCCCCATTAGTTCCTGTCAAGGCAGCAGCTACTCTTCCTGGGGTTTATTATGGATCCCCATTAGTTCCTGTCAAGGCAGCAGCTACTCTTCCTGGGGTTTATTATGGATCCTCATTAGTTCCTGTCAAGGCAGCAGCTACTCTTCCTGGGGTTTAATGTGGATTCCCATTAGTTCCTGCCAAGGCAGCAGCTACTCTTCCTGGGGTTTATTATGGATCCCCATTATTTCCTGTCAAGGCAGCAGCTACTCTTCCTGGGGTTTATTATGGATCCCCATTATTTCCTGTCAAGGCAGCAGCTACTCTTCCTGGGGTTTATTATGGATCCCCATTATTTCCTGTCAAGGCAGCAGCTACTCTTCCTGGGGTTTATTATGGATTCCCATTAGTTCCTGCCAAGGCAGCAGCTACTCTTCCTGGGGTTTAATATGGATCCCCATTATTTCAAACCCTTTAGGAAAATGACTGTAAAAACGGATTGATGACGTATTTAAAAATGGTATGGTTGAGAGGGATGAGGCAAAAGGAACGGCAAATAAGTCTGGCTGCAAAACTGATTGGCAAACGTACTGCAAATTGATAAATAATGTGACTAAACTGAATACAAAGAAACTGCACTATGAAGCAAAGATAAATTCCACAAAGAATCATTAAAAAAATAGTAAAAAGGTTTGGGGCACCTTAAATCACATTTTTGGTCAAAACGCAGACTCCGCTCCATCATTCATTGAATCAGATGGCTCATTCATCAAAAAAACGCACTGATATTGAGAACTACTTTCATGATTTTTCATTGGTAAGTAAAATAGCAAATTTAGGTATGACATGCCAGCAACAGAAGCACTACAAATCCAAGTATATCTGACCGAATTATGAAAGACAAGAATTGTCATTTTGAATTCTGTTAAGTGAGTGTGGAAGAGGTGAAAGATTATTGTTGTCTATCAACAATGACAAGCTTGGATGGAAAATTGCTGAGGATAGTATTGGATGATATTACCACTCCTACTTGCCACATCTTCAGTTTAAGCCTACTAGAGAGTGTGTGTCCTCAGGCCTGGAGTGAAGCTGAAGTCATTTAGCTTCCTAAGAATAGTAAAGCCCCCTTTACTGGCTCAAATAGCCGACCAATCAGCCTGTTACCAACCCTTAGTAAAGTTTTGGAACCAATTGTGTTTGACCAGATACAATGCTTTTTTAAAACAAATTGACCTGAGACTTTCAGCACGCTTATAGGGAAGGACATTCAACAAGCACAGCACTTACACAAATGACTGATGATTGGCTGTGAGAAATTGAGGATAAAAAGATTTTGGGGGGCTGTTTTGTTAGACTTCAGTGCAGCTTTTGACATTATTGATCATAGTCTGGTCATGGAACAAAAAGGTATGTGTTACGGCTTTACACCCATTGACCAATGACTAACTTTGAGTCGGTTTTCAGTAGTTGTTGGTTTCTGTGGACTCACTTTACCATTTCCAGGGTGGAATTCCACCTTGCTGTGACATCTTGTAACGAGTGACTCATCATTTTGCTGATTTGCAACTTGCTATTGTCCTAGCTCGGCAGCGTTTTGTGAGCTGTGTTTGAAATTAACGACAATTTTTCGGCATTTAGCTGGGGCATTGTCGAACCCGCTGTTCTGATGGGACACTGTGATGGACCTTTGGAGACTGTGTGCGGTGCAGGCCACGTGTTCAAAAGGCAGATGTCTCACAGCTGCATTCATGTTCCAGGGCGACAGGTAGCCTAGTGGTTAGAGGCAGGTGGCCTAGTGGTTAGAGGCAGGTAGCCTAGTGGTTAGAGGCAGGTAGCCTAGTGGTTAGAGGCAGGTGGCCTAGTGGTTAGAGGCAGGTAGCCTAGTGGTTAGAGGCAGGTAGCCTAGTGGTTAGAGGCAGGTGGCCTAGTAGTTAGAGGCAGGTAGCCTAGTGGTTAGAGGCAGGTGGCCTAGTGGTTAGAGGCAGGTAGCCTAGTGGTTAGAGGCAGGTGGCCTAGTGGTTAGAGGCAGGTAGCCTAGTGGTTAGAGGCAGGTGGCCTAGTGGTTAGAGGCAGGTGGCCTAGTGGTTAGAGGCAGGTAGCCTAGTGGTTAGAGGCAGGTAGCCTAGTGGTTAGAGGCAGGTAGCCTAGTGGTTAGAGGCAGGTGGCCTAGTGGCAGGTAGCCTAGTGGTTAGAGGCAGGTGGCCTAGTAGTTAGAGGCAGGTAGCCTAGTGGTTAGAGGCAGGTGGCCTAGTGGTTAGAGGCAGGTAGCCTAGTGGTTAGAGGCAGGTGGCCTAGTGGTTAGAGGCAGGTAGCCTAGTGGTTAGAGGCAGGTGGCCTAGTGGTTAGAGGCAGGTGGCCTAGTGGTTAGAGGCAGGTGGCCTAGTGGCAGGTAGCCTAGTGGTTAGAGGCAGGTGGCCTAGTAGTTAGAGGCAGGTAGCCTAGTGGTTAGAGGCAGGTGGCCTAGTGGTTAGAGGCAGGTAGCCTAGTGGTTAGAGGCAGGTGGCCTAGTGGTTAGAGGCAGGTGGCCTAGTGGCAGGTAGCCTAGTGGTTAGAGGCAGGTGGCCTAGTAGTTAGAGGCAGGTAGCCTAGTGGTTAGAGGCAGGTGGCCTAGTGGTTAGAGGCAGGTAGCCTAGTGGTTAGAGGCAGGTGGCCTAGTGGTTAGAGGCAGGTAGCCTAGTGGTTAGAGGCAGGTGGCCTAGTGGTTAGAGGCAGGTGGCCTAGTGGTTAGAGGCAGGTGGCCTAGTGGCAGGTAGCCTAGTGGTTAGAAGCAGGTGGCCTAGTGGTTAGAGGCAGGTGGCCTAGTGGTTAGAGACAGGTAGCCTAGTGGTTAGAGACGGGTAGCCTAGTGGTTAGAGGCAGGTAGCCTAGTGGGTAGAGGCAGGTGGCCTAGTGGGTAGAGGCAGGTGGCCTAGTGGGTAGAGGCAGGTAGCCTAGTGGTTAGAGACAGGTAGCCTAGTGGTTAGAGGCAGGTAGCCTAGTGGTTAGAGACAGGTAGCCTAGTGGTTAGAGGCAGGTAGCCTAGTGGTTAGAGGCAGGTAGCCTAGTGGTTAGAGGCAGGTGGCCTAGTGGTTAGAGGCAGGTGGCCTAGTGGTTAGAGGCAGGTGGCCTAGTGGTTAGAGGCAGGTAGCCTAGTGGTTAGAGGCAGGTAGCCTAGTGGTTAGAGGCAGGTAGCCTAGTGGTTAGAGCAGGTAGCCTAGCAGTTAGAGGCAGGTAGCCTAGCGGTTAGAGGCAGGTAGCCTAGCGGTTAGAGGCAGGTAGCCTAGCGGTTAGAGGCAGGTAGCCTAGTGGTTAGAGGCAGGTAGCCTAGTGGTTAGAGGCAGGTATCCTAGCGGTTAGAGGCAGGTAGCCTAGCGGTTAGAGGCAGGTAGCCTAGCGGTTAGAGGCAGGTAGCCTAGTGGTTAGAGCGGCGGACTAGTAACCAAGAGGTTGCAAGATTGAATCCCCGAGCTGGCAAGGTACAAATCTGTCGTTCTGCCCCTGAACAAGGCCGTCATTGAAAATAAGAATTTGTTCTTGAAACTGACTTGCCTAGATAAGTAAAAATAAAAAATGCACTCTCTGTGGTAACTTTGTTTTCAATGTTCCACTGCTTTGCTAGATCCATGAAATGCTTAGCACACGTTTCAGCATAGTGGCTCTCTTCTGTCTTCATCACGGCCAAAGCGTGTGAATGCAGTTTCTAGTTTTCATCAATGTGGTGCTCAGTAACCCCAAGGTCGTTGTGCTTACTGACCGAAGTCCAGTGGTCTCCCATGAGTTTCAACTACTCCGGTTTGGTAGCCCTCCCGCTTTCATACAGCTTGTGTATTCTTGTACCGACGGGGGTTGAGTCGTTCGATGCTATCCAAATGATATCCCTCAAGCCTTCGTCCTCCACAATGTGGACTGGCCTGCAAGCTGTAGCTAGCCACTTGGCTATTGCTTGTGTTAGCTTGCTGCTCGTTCTCTTGTCCATAGGCCTCTCGCACGGACGCTCTTCTAGCTTAGCCTGCCGAAGATGTCCTCCATTGCTACTGGTAACATTACTTGTATTAACGCGTGAACTTTGCCCTAATTGTTAGCCCTAATTGTAATGTTTTTAAAAATTGTATAACTGCCTTAATTTTGCCGCGAAGAATAACTGATGCCTAAAACAGCAGCTAAAGGGGATCCATAATAAACACAAATACAAACTAAATAAAACTTTATAAACATCAGGCCGGCGTTTCAGGCCGGCGCAACAGGCCGGCGCAACAGGCCGGCGCAACAGGCCGGCGCAACAGGCCGGCGTATCAGGCCGGCGCAACAGGCCGGCGTATCAGGCCGGCGCAACAGGCCGGCGCAACAGGCCGGCGCATCAGGCCGGCGCAACAGGCCGGCGCAACAGGCTTAAACAACAGGCCGAAACAACAGGTCAAGGTGCACGAGGTATCCGAGTTCTTAACAGTTGCGTTTTTATTTGACTTTGAAGGCACCGTTCTAGAGCCCAAGACACCATAACATCAGGGTACAAGCCTACTCCTGGACTAAAAGCCATGTTCAATGGGGAATGTCCACCAGTGAAGGTCTCTACTGTGGTTATTAACATGGTGAAAGTCTCTACTGTGGTTATTAACAGAGTGAAGGTCTCTACTGTTGATATTAACAGGGTGAAGGTCTCTGCTGTTGTTATTAACAGGGTGACGGTCTCTACTGTTGTTATGAACAGGGTGAACCAACCACCAACTACACCATCCACCAACCACCAATTACACCATCCACCAACTCCACCAACCACCAACCTACACCTACCACCAATTCCACCACCCACCATTTACCACCCACCTACCACCAATTACACCAACCACCAACCACCCACCAACTACACCATCCACCAACTATACCAACCTACACCTACCACCAGTTCCACTATCCACCATCTACCACCCACCTACCACCAATTACACCAACCAACCACCACCCACTAACCACCACCTACCACCCACCAACCACCACCTACCACCCACCAACTATCCAACCACAAATCATCAACTACACCAACCATCAACTACACCAACCATCAACTACACCAACCATCAACTACACCAACCATCAACTACACCAACCATCAACTACACCAACCACAACACACCAACCATCAACTACACCAACCACAACCCACCAACCATAAACTACACCAACCATAAACTACACCAACCACAACCCACCAACCATCAACTACACCAACCACAACCCACCAATCATCAACTACAACAACCATCAACTACACCAGCCATCAACTACACCAACCATCAACTACACCAACCATCAACTACACCAACCATCAACTACACCAACCACAACCCACCAACCATCAACTACACCAACCACAACCCACCAACCATCAACTACACCAACCATCAACTACACCAACCACAACACACCAACCATCAACTACACCAACCACAACCCACCAACCATAAACTACACCAACCACAACCCACCAACCATAAACTACACCAACCACAACCCACCAACCATCAACTACACCAACCACAACCCACCAACCATCAACTACACCAACCATCAACTACACCAACCATCAACTACACCAACCACAACCCACCAATCATCAACTACACCAACCACAACCCACCAACCATCAACTACACCAACCATCAACTACACCAACCACCAACTACACCAACCATCAACTACACCAACCATCAACTACACCAACCACAACCCACCAACCATCAACTACACCAACCACAACCCACCAACCATCAACTACACCAACCACAACCCACCAACCACCAACTACACCAACCACAACCCACCAACCACCAACTACACCAACCATCAACTACACCAACCACAACCCACCAACCATCAACTACACCAACCACAACCCACCAACCATCAACTACACCAACCACAACCCACCAACCACCAACTACACCAACCATCAACTACACCAACCACCAACTACACCAATCATCAACTACACCAACCATCAACTACACCAACCACCAACTACACCAACCACAACCCACCAACCACCAACTACACCAACCACAACCCACCAACCACCAACTACACCAACCATCAACTACACCAACCACAACCCACCAACCATCAACTACACCAACCACAACCCACCAACCATCAACTACACCAACCACAACCCACCAACCACCAACTACACCAACCATCAACTACACCAACCACCAACTACACCAATCATCAACTACACCAACCATCAACTACACCAACCACCAACTACACCAACCACAACCCACCAACCACCAACTACACCAACCATCAACTACACCAACCATCAACTACACCAACCATCAACTACACCAACCACAACCCACCAACCACCAACTACACCAACCATCAACTACACCAACCATCAACTACACCAACCATCAACTACACCAACCACAACCCACCAACCACCAACTACACCAACCATCAACTACACCAACCACCAACTACACCAATCATCAACTACACCAACCATCAACTACAGGGGGGGGGAGCAATATAAATCTGGGCTGCTTTTTCATTATACTAAGCTGACTGCATTCTTTACAACCTTTTGATGGGACAGGAGAGCAGATGAGGTAGGGTGTGGTGATTTACCACACAGAGGACAGGGTTAGGTCATTGCGTTCTGTAGCCTACCATGTTGCTGATGAACAATGTGATGACACAGTGGATGGAGAGAGGGATGGAGAGAGGGAGAGAGGAGATAGGGAGAGAAGGAAAGAGGGGGAGATATGGAGAGAAGGAGGGAGCTAGGGATGGAGGAAGGGAGATGGAGATAGGGATGGAGGAAGGGAGATGGAGATAGGGATGGAGGAAGGGAGATGGAGATAGGGATGGAGGAAGGGAGATGGAGATAGGAAGGGAGATATGGAGAGAGAGGAGAGAGGGATGGTTGTACACAAGTCACTCCAGAGGGATCATAGACAAGGTGTGTGTGTGTGTGTGTGTGTGTGTGTGTGTGTGTGTTTGCGCCAGGGCAAAGGACATGGATACTGGCAGACAATTCAAGGTGTGCTGTAGGTGTTGTTTTGTTGTGGGGGGAGTGACACAGAGTACCAATGGCACAGAGTACCAACGGCACAGAGTACCAACGGCACAGAGTACCAACGGCACAGAGTAACAATCAAGGCACAAGGCGAGACCCAGATGCAGACACAGGAGGCAGATGGTTGGAGTCTTACAATGTTTATTCATCCGAAAGGAGGAGGAAAGAGAATGGTCGTGGACAGACAAAAAGGTCAAACCAGATCAGAATCCATGAGGTACAGAGTGGCAGACAGGCTCGTGGTCAAGGCAGGCAGAATGGTCAGGCAGGCGGGTACAGAGTCCAGAAACAGGCAAGGGTCAAACCTAGGACTAGAAAAAGGAGAATAGCAAAAGGAGTACGGGGAAAACATGCTGGTTGACTTGGAAACATACAAGACAAAGTGTTACAGAGAGACAGGAAACACAGGGATAAATACACTGGTACAGAGAGACAGGAAACACAGGGATACATACACTGGCACAGAGAGACAGGAAACACAAGGATAAATACACTGGTACAGAGAGACAGGAAACACATGGATAAATACACTGGTACAGAGAGACAGGAAACACAGGGATAAATACACTGGCACAGAGAGACAGGAAACACAGGGATAAATACACTGGCACAGAGAGACAGGAAACACAGGGATAAATACACTGGGGGTAATAAGCGACCCCTGGAGGGGGTGGAGACAATAATGAGGACAGGTGAAACAGATCAGGGTGTGACAGTAACAACGACGCAGGCTAACAATGACACAGGCTAACAATGACACAGACTAACAATGACACAGACTAACAATGACACAGACTAACAATGACACGGAGTAACAATATCATTGGTGGGTAGAGTCTGTTTAACAAATGCCAGCAGAGAGGAGAACCCCCCGAGACACACACACACACACACGTACACCACCATACCCCCCTCCCTCTGTCTATCCAGTCCCATGGGGGTTAACTGGCGTGTGGAGGGCAGGTTCAACTGCTGACTTATGATGCACAGGCCCCCCACCACCACACACACACACACACACACACCCACCCATACAAGCACAGCCCCCAGCTATAGGCCTTGTTGTCACTGGACCTGGGTCCCCAGGGAGGGCAGAGATGAGGGATGTGATTAGAGGCAGATCAGCTGCAGGCAAGTGCTGATCTGGGGGTCTGGGGATGCTAGAACAGCTACCTTTCTGTCGGGCCATTGGGGGCTCTTCTGTAGACACGTGGTTAACCTGTGGAAGCCCTGCGACAGGGACCTGACCCTCTCGCTCTGTCTCTCTGTTTCTTTGTCTCTGTGTCTGTCTGTCTCTCTACGTTTGTGTCTGTTTGTCTCTGTGTCTGTCTGCCTCTCTACGTTTGTGTCTGTCTGTCTGTCTCTCTGTTTGTCTGTCTCTGTCTCTCCTCTGTGTCTCTGTCTGTCTGTCTGTCTCTGTCTGTGTGTCTGTCTCTGTCTCTGTCTCTGTCTATGTCTGTCTCTGTCTGTCTTTTTGTCTCTGTCTCTGTCTATGTCTCTGCTATGGTGTCAATGACGTACAGTGCATTCAGACCCCTTGACTTTTTAAATATTTTGTTAAGTTACAGCCTTATTCTACAATGGATTGAATTGGATTAAATATCGTCAATCTACACACAACACCCCATAATGACATCACAATACCCCATAATGACATCACAATAGCCCATAATGACAAGGCGAGAACAGGTTTTTAGAAAATGTTTTCATATACAGTGCCTTGCGAAAGTATTCGGCCCCCTTGAACTTTGCGACCTTTTGCCACATTTCAGGCTTCAAACATAAAGATATAAAACTGTATTTTTTTGTGAAGAATCAACAACAAGTGGGACACAATCATGAAGTGGAACGACATTTATTGGATTTTTCAAACTTTTTTAACAAATCAAAAACTGAAAAATTGGGCGTGCAAAATTATTCAGCCCCCTTAAGTTAATACTTTGTAGCGCCACCTTTTGCTGCGATTACAGCTGTAAGTCGCTTGGGGTATGTCTCTATCAGTTTTGCACATTGAGAGACTGAATTTTTTTCCCATTCCTCCTTGCAAAACAGCTCGAGCTCAGTGAGGTTGGATGGAGAGCATTTGTGAACAGCAGTTTTCAGTTCTTTCCACAGATTCTCGATTGGATTCAGGTCTGGACTTTGACTTGGCCATTCTAACACCTGGATATGTTTATTTTTGAACCATTCCATTGTAGATTTTGCTTTATGTTTTGGATCATTGTCTTGTTGGAAGACAAATCTCTGTCCCAGTCTCAGGTCTTTTGCAGACTCCATCAGGTTTTCTTCCAGAATGGTCCTGTATTTGGCTCCATCCATCTTCCCATCAATTTTAACCATCTTCCCTGTCCCTGCTGAAGAAAAGCAGGCCCAAACCATGATGCTGCCACCACCATGTTTGACAGTGGGGATGGTGTGTTCAGCTGTGTTGCTTTTACGCCAAACATAACGTTTTGCATTGTTGCCAAAAAGTTCAATTTTGGTTTCATCTGACCAGAGCACCTTCTTCCACATGTTTGGTGTGTCTCCCAGGTGGCTTGTGGCAAACTTTAAACAACACTTTTTATGGATATCTTTAAGAAATGGCTTTCTTCTTGCCACTCTTCCATAAAGGCCAGATTTGTGCAATATACGACTGATTGTTGTCCTATGGACAGAGTCTCCCACCTCAGCTGTAGATCTCTGCAGTTCATCCAGAGTGATCATGGGCCTCTTGGCTGCATCTCTGATCAGTCTTCTCCTTGTATGAGCTGAAAGTTTAGAGGGACGGCCAGGTCTTGGTAGATTTGCAGTGGTCTGATACTCCTTCCATTTCAATATTATCGCTTGCACAGTGCTCCTTGGGATGTTTAAAGCTTGGGAAATCTTTTTGTATCCAAATCCGGCTTTAAACTTCTTCACAACAGTATCTCGGACCTGCCTGGTGTGTTCCTTGTTCTTCATGATGCTCTCTGCGCTTTTGACGGACCTCTGAGACTATCACAGTGCAGGTGCATTTATACGGAGACTTGATTACACACAGGTGGATTGTATTTATCATCATTAGTCATTTAGGTCAACATTGGATCATTCAGAGATCCTCACTGAACTTCTGGAGAGAGTTTGCTGCACTGAAAGTAAAGGGGCTGAATCATTTTGCACGCCCAATTTTTCAGTTTTTGATTTGTTAAAAAAGTTTGAAAAATCCAATAAATGTCGTTCCACTTCATGATTGTGTCCCACTTGTTGTTGATTCTTCACAAAAAAATACAGTTTTATATCTTTATGATTGACGCCTGAAATGTGGCAAAAGGTCGCAAAGTTCAAGGGGGCCGAATACTTTCGCAAGGCACTGTATATTAAAAACACTTTATTTACATAAGTATTCAGACTAGAAATTGAGCTCAGGTGCATCCTGTTTCAACTGATCATCCTTGAGATGTTTCTAAAACTTTATTGGAGTCCACCTGTGGTAAATTCAATTGATTGGACATGATTTGGAAAGGCACACACCTGTCTATATAAGGTCCCACAGTTGACTGTGCATGTCTGAGCAAAAACCAACCCATGAGGTCAAAGGAATTGTCCATAGAGCTCAGAGACAGGATTTTGTAGAGACAGGATTTTGTAGAGGCACAGATCTGAGGAAGGATACCAAAACATTTCTGCAACATTGAAGGTCCCCAAGAACACAGTGGCCTCCACACTGAACAACCAAGACTCTTCCTAGAGCTGGCCATCCAGCCAAACTGAGCAATAGGGGGAGAAGGGCCTTGGTCAGGGCGGTGACCAAGAACCCGATGGTCACTCTGACAGAGCTCCAGAGTTCCTTTGTGGAGATGGGGGAACCTTCCAGAAGGACAACCATCTCTGCAGCTCTCCACCAATCAGGCCTTAATGGTAGAGTGGCCCACTTGGAGTTTGCCAAAAGGCACCTAAAGACTCTCAGACCATGAGAAACAAGATTCTCTGGTCTGATGAAACTAAGATTGAACTCTTTGGCCTGAATGCCAAGCCCGGAGGAAACCTGTCACCATCCCTATGGGGAAGCATGGTGGTGGCAGCATCATGCTGTGGGGATGTTTTTCAGCGGAAGGGACTGGGAGACTAGTCAGGATCGAAGGAAAGATGAAAGGAGCAAAGTACAGAGAGATCCTTGATGAAAACCTGCTCCAGAGCACTCAGGACCTCAGTCTGGGGCAAAGGTTGACCTTCCAACAGGACAACGACCGTAAGCACACAGCCGAGACAATGCAGGAGTGGCTTTGGGACAAGTCTCTGAATGTCATTGACTGGCCCAGCCAGAGCCCGGACTTGAACCCGATCAAACATCCCTGGAGAGACCTGAAAAAGCTGTGCAGCGACACTCTCCATCCAACCTGACAGCGCTGGAGAGGATCTGCAGAGAAGAATGGGAGAACCTCCCCAAATCAGGTGTGCCAAGCTTGTAGGGTCAAACCCAAGAAGACTCGAGGCTGTAATCGCTGCCAAAAGTGCTTCAACCAAGTGCTGAGTAAAAGTTCTGAATACTTATGTAAATGTGATATTTCAGTTTCTAAAAATCTGTTTTTGTCATAATGGGGCATTGTGTATTGATTGATGAGGAAGAAAAACAATTGAATCCATTTTAGAATAAGTGTAATGGCATTCAGAGGTGGAAGAAGGATCGGACCAAAGCGCAGGGTGGTAAGTGTTCATGAAGATGTTTAATTAAAACTCAGAACACTAAACAATAAATAACAACGTGAATTTACAAAACCGAAACCGCACCGTGTGGCAACAAACACTCACACGGAAACAAACACCCGCAAACCAAAAGTGAAACCCAGGCTACCTAAGTATGATTCTCAATCAGAGACAACTAACAACACCTGCCTCTGATTGAGGACCATACTAGGCCGAACACAAAAACCAACATAGAAAAACAAACAGACTGCCCACGCCAACCATACTAAATAAAGACAAAACAACCATAGACTGCCCACCCCAACGCACGCCCTGACCATACTAAAACAAAGAATAAAACAACAGAACTATGGTCAGAACGTGACAATAAGGCTGTAACGTAACAAAATGTGGAAAAAGTCAAGGGGTCTGAATACTTTCCGAATGCACTGTATGTCTGACTCTGTGGCGTGTACTAACCAATGCCCTAACTAGTATCTCTCTACCCTCTCTACCTAATGAATTAACTAGTTTCTCTACCCAGGGAGTGATCAGTAGTCTCCCTGGCCTGGCTAGGACATGGAATGGAGAGATTCTTTTGGATAAAGCTGAGAAATTGTTCTGCTTCATCCCTTTGGTTGTTGAAAGGTTGTATAAACTGATAACAATACCGCTGATTGTCATTCCATGTGATAAAGTAGCGTGTGTGTAGAATCTCAACAACTGCATTTGTCTTTGGAAAAATGACACTTTTTCCCCCTGATTCTTATTTTATTTGGTGATGACTTTCATTTATCCATTTATGTGTGTGTGTGTGTGTGAGCCCCCCCCCCCCCCCTTACGTACCATCTGCGGTACCATGGCAATGAGTGAGGGGATGAAATTGATCCAGGCGTAGATGTGGAGAGGAGAGTGTTGCCTCCTGGGAAATCAACCCCCATGTCCGTATCCCCAGCACCCTCACATATCAATCAGTAGGTCATCACATTACCAGCATCAAGTGGGAGTCAAAGAGGTGTATGTGTGTGTGTGTGTGTGTGTGTGTGGTAGCACTATAAAATAGTAGGGAGGCTGTTGTGTCTTCTCTCTGGGGATTGGATCAGCAGGATGAATGTTTAATCTATTAAATAGCAATTACACTCCGTAATGACCGAACGGTGGAGGGAGCGGGTGGGTTTGCCTTCGCTAATGATGAGAGAGAGAGAGAGAGAGAGAGAGAGAGAGAGAGAGAGAGAGAGAGAGAGAGAGAGAGAAACTAACAAATCTCCTTTACAGTTGTCAGTATTGATCACAGTGTTATGTATTGATCACAGTGTTTTATATTGATCAGTGTTAGATATTGATCAGAGTGTTTTATTTTGATCAGAGTGTTTTATTTTGATCACAGGGTTTTATATGTATCAGTGTTAGATATTGATCAGTGTTAGATATTGATCAGTGTTAGATATTGATCAGTGTTAGTGTCACGAATATTACCGAAGGTGACTCCCCTTCCCGTTCGGGTGGCGCTCGGCGGTCGTCGTCGCCGGTCTACTAGCTGCCACCGATCCTTTGTTCTGTGTTCGAGTGGTTTGTGTTTGCATTTCGGGTTTCTCGCTGTCCTTTATTTTTTCACATTATTTGTTCCTGTGATTTATTTCTGGACATTAAAGCGTGTTTTCCCCGCATCCTTTTGCTCTCTGCGCCTGACTCCACACCTATACACTCTTGAGCGTTACAGTTAGATATTGATCAGTGTTAGATATTGTCACCAGACAACTTCCGGTGAAACTGGAGAGCGCGCAATTCAAATAAATAAACATAAAATGATGGATATTAAACATGTTTTATTTTTATTTTATTTTTATTTTACCTTTGTTTATCCAGGTTTTCCTCATTGAGATAACATCTCTTTTCCAAGAGAGACCTGGTCCAATAGCAGCAGGGGGAACAACGTTTCAGACAAAACAACTTACATACACTAACACAACATTAAACAAAACTAGAAACACACATACAGTACAACAATTACATCTTACATTAAAAACACAAACATCTTGACCTAAAACAGCTGGCCTAAAAACAATTACACATTTAAGTACATATAAGTGTCTTATATTCGTTGAAAGCTTAAATTATTGTTAATCTAACTGCACTGTCCGATTTACAGTAGCTATTACAGTGGAAGAATACCATGCGATTGTTTGAGGACGGCGCCCCCCATCAACATATTTTTCCACTGGCACAGGTTTCATACATTCACAAATAACGATTAAGCGCACAAACACGAATTTCCAAGACTGTGTCCCTGTACTAAAACTGATATTTCGTATTCCTTTTTGAAGGTACAAGCCTGAAACCTTGAACATAGACTGCTGACACCCTGTGGAAGCCATAGGAGTTGCATCCAGGGAGCTAATGTTCAATATGACCTTATAATTGCTATTCTAAGAGGATGGTCTCTCAATGGTACCAATTATATGCATATCCTGGCTTCAGGGCCTGAGCAACAGGCAGTTTACTTTGGGCACGTCATGGAAATGGGGGGAAAAAGGGGGAACATAGCCCTGATGAGTTATACATTGATCACAGTGTGCAAATGTGATTATTTTCACACATGAGTACTTGCACACACTAACAGAATATGTGTTGGTGTGTGCATAGACAGTGCCAACCAACCAGAGGTATGTATTTATTTCTAAACATGTCTCTGTAGCCACCACGGGGTATTCTGTCTGAATCCCACTACAGAATGTTAAAGAGGAAGGAGCCTCACCCCCCCCCCCCCCGTTCCCTCCAACTCTGTTCAACCTATTAAAATTCTGCAATCGTTTGTCGACCAATGGATGGTCCAGCGGCGTAGCAGCAAATGAAATCAATCCTGCATGGTCCAATTAGAATCATCATGTTTAACCTGCTGATGGACACCTCAAGGTCATGACACCACAGAACAATCCACTGCACAGTTTAACGACTTCAGTATCCTTACACTGCCATCTTCCCCATAAATCACAATATGTTAGGGCTTGTTCACCTAAAACCTAGAATGAATGTCCTCCGCATTTTCTTCAATTAGGGCAGTGTTTCCCAAACTGGGGGTACCTGGTCTATCCACAGGGGGTACCTGGTCTATCCACAGGGGGTACCTGGTCTATCCACAGGGGGTACCTGGTCTATCCACAGGGGGTACCTGGTCTATCCACAGGGGGTACCTGGTCTATCCACAGGGGGTACCTGGTCTATCCACAGGGGGTACCTGGTCTATCCACAGGGGGTACCTGGTCTATCCACAGGGGGTACCTGGTCTATCCACAGGGGGTACCTGTCCTATCCACAGGGGGTACTTGAGAATACTCATGAGACTATAGGAGTACTGGTAAAATGCACAAGAGGGGATACTTCAATGGTACTCTGGGCAGAGCAAAATATACCCGATGGTACAGTAACCGAAAAAGGTTGGGAACCACTGAATTAGGGCCCGATTCAGACTTAGGAAATTACACCTTTCTTGTGTACGCCTTTCCTATACACTTCTCAGTTGGTGTTCAGACTTACCTTATCAAGGAGCGTAATGGGCATTACAGGTGTTGTTCCCTTGCGAACGCTGAATAAATGTAATTCAACCGCTGAAAACACTCCCACTTGCTGGTCAACAGATTTTCTTGTGTTTTTCATTCAATGGGGTTTTCAGTACGTTCATATTAATTAGATCTACCCCCCCCTTTTTTGAAAATTCTGTTAAAAATCGCGCAACTTTTCAGCGTCCTGCTACTCATGCCAGGAATATAGTATATGCATATGATTAGTATGTGTGGATAGAAAACACTCTGAAGTTTATAAAACTGGTTAAATCACGGCTGTGACTATAACAGAGCGTGTGTTTCATTGAAAAACGCAAGAAAAACTGCTCTCTGAAAGCAAAAAATAATTTCCATAAGTCACTTCCACCAGTTGTTAAAGGAGAACAGAATTTAATGGGAATTTGCCTGCACCGTCTACAAATTCCGCACGATGGCGCCATTGTACTAATTTTCAATCGAATTAATTGTTGGAAAATCCATCTGTCTGACCCCAAGTTCTCCAGTCTTCACCCGGATGCAGTTCAGAGAGAGATCAGATTGCATTGTTTTTGAAGTGAGGACCTATTGAAGAGACATCGCCCTGTAATCGTTTTGATAGATTATAAACGTTTACTAATACCTAAAGTTGGATTACAAAAGGATTTCGAAGTGTTTTGTGAAAGTTTATCGTCGACTTTTTTAATTTTAAAAAATTACGCAGCGTTTAAAAACGATGAATTTTTCTGAATGACACTACTTCTATACAAAGCTATTTTGGGTATATATGGACCGATTTAAACGAAAAAAAGACCCAATAGTGATGTTTATGGGGCATATAGGAGTGCCAAGAAAGAAGCTCGTCTAAGGTAATGAATGTTTTATATTTTATTTCTGCGTTTTGGGTAGCGCCGTCTATCGCAAAATCTGTTGTTTACGTGTCGAGCTGGCATTTTGGGGGGTGCATGCTATCAGATAATAGCTTCTGATGCTTTCGCCGAAAAGCATTTTAAAAATCTGACTTGCTGGCTAGGTTCACAACGAGTGTAGCTTTAATTTAATACCCTGCTTGTGAATTTTGATCAAGGTTTGAGTTTTAACGAGTACATTTAGCATTTAGCGTAGCGCATTTGCATTTCCAGGTGCCTACTTGGGACATGTGCGTCTCAAGTAGATTCAAGAAGTTAAGTCATCCCTTTAAATATGGTGTACCTTTAATTAGAATTTTGTCAACAGACTCGAGAGAACGGGGGGGAAAAAACCATCTATGCATCTTCGTTTCTGTTTCAGCACCAACTGGTAGATTAAAAATATTAGAATCTTGTACATTATTCAGGCACATTTTAGGGTTAGGAAGGTATAAATAATTTTAGGAATGGTTTGGAGTGTGTTTACACACTACTGTATATTGATGAATACAAAATGCAGTGGTTTGATTCATCCTGAGAGTTGTCATATTCACGTTCAATCCATGAAATTTTGGAAGGTGGAAAAAAGTTTACAAATAAAGTAAACTACAGTCCTATAAATCTACAGTAGGGGTTCAACTATAGTCCTATAAATCTACAGTAGGGGTTCAACTATAGTCCTATAAATCTACAGTAGGGGTTCAACTATAGTCCTATAAATCTACAGTAGGGGTTCAACTATAGTCCTATAAATCTACAGTAGGGGTTCAACTATAGTCCTATAAATCTACAGTAGAGGTTCAACTATAGTCCTATAAATCTACAGTAGGGGTTCAACTAGAGTCCTATAAATCTACAGTAGGGGTTCAACTACAGTCCTATAAATCTACAGTAGGGGTTCAACTATAGTCCTATAAATCTACAGTAGGGGTTCAACTATAGTCCTATAAATCTACAGTAGGGGTTCAACTATAGTCCTATAAATCTACAGTAGGGGTTCAACTATAGTCCTATAAATCTACAGTAGGGGTTCAACTATAGTCCTATAAATCTACAGTAGGGGTTCAACTATAGTCCTATAAATCTACAGTAGGGGTTCAACTATAGTCCTATAAATCTACAGTAGGGGTTCAACTATAGTCCTATAAATCTACAGTAGGGGTTCAACTATAGTCCTATAAATCTACAGTAGGGGTTCAACTATAGTCCTATAAATCTACAGTAGGGGTTCAACTATAGTCCTATAAATCTACAGTAGGGGTTCAACTATAGTCCTATAAATCTACAGTAGGGGTTCAACTACAGTCCTATAAATCTACAGTAGGGGTTCAACTATAGTCCTATAAATCTACAGTAGGGGTTCAACTACAGTCCTATAAATCTACAGTAGGGGTTCAACTATAGTCCTATAAATCTACAGTAGGGGTTCAACTATAGTCCTATAAATCTACAGTAGGGGTTCAACTATAGTCCTATAAATCTACAGTAGGGGTTCAACTATAGTCCTATAAATCTACAGTAGGGGTTCAACTATAGTCCTATAAATCTACAGTAGGGGTTCAACTATAGTCCTATAAATCTACAGTAGGGGTTCAACTATAGTCCTATAAATCTACAGTAGGGGTTCAACTATAGTCCTATAAATCTACAGTAGGGGTTCAACTATAGTCCTATAAATCTACAGTAGGGGTTCAACTATAGTCCTATAAATCTACAGTAGGGGTTCAACTATAGTCCTATAAATCTACAGTAGGGGTTCAACTATAGTCCTATAAATCTACAGTAGGGGTTCAACTACAGTCCTATAAATCTACAGTAGGGGTTCAACTATAGTCCTATATATCTACAGTAGGGGTTCAACTATAGTCCTATAAATCTACAGTAGGGGTTCAACTATAGTCCTATAAATCTACAGTAGGGGTTCAACTATAGTCCTATAAATCTACAGTAGGGGTTCAACTATAGTCCTATAAATCTACAGTAGGGGTTCAACTATAGTCCTATAGATCTACAGTAGGGGTTCAACTATAGTCCTATAAATCTACAGTAGGGGGTCAACTATAGTCCTATAAATCTACAGTAGGGGTTCAACTATAGTCCTATAAATCTACAGTAGGGGTTCAACTACAGTCCTATAAATCTACAGTAGGGGTTCAACTACAGTCCTATAAATCTACAGTAGGGGTTCAACTATAGTCCTATAAATCTACAGTAGTTGTTCAACTACAGTCCTATAAATCTACAGTAGGGGTTCAACTATAGTCCTATAAATCTACAGTAGGGGTTCAACTATAGTCCTATAAATCTACAGTAGGGGTTCAACTACAGTCCTATAAATCTACAGTAGGGGTTCAACTATAGTCCTATAAATCTACAGTAGGGGTTCAACTATAGTCCTATAAATCTACAGTAGGGGTTCAACTATAGTCCTATAAATCTACAATAGGGGTTCAACTACAGTCCTATAAATCTACAGTAGGGGTTCAACTATAGTCCTATAAATCTACAGTAGGGGTTCAACTATAGTCCTATAAATCTACAGTAGGGGTTCAACTATAGTCCTATAAATCTACAGTAGTTGTTCAACTATAGTCCTATAAATCTACAGTAGGGGTTCAACTATAGTCCTATAATTCTACAGTAGGGGTTCAACTAGAGTCCTATAAATCTACAGTAGGGGTTCAACTACAGTCCTATAAATCTACAGTAGGGGTTCAACTATAGTCCTATAAATCTACAGTAGGGGTTCAACTATAGTCCTATAAATCTACAGTAGGGGTTCAACTATAGTCCTATAAATCTACAGTAGGGGTTCAACTATAGTCCTATAAATCTACAGTAGGGGTTCAACTATAGTCCTATAAATCTACAGTAGGGGTTCAACTATAGTCCTATAAATCTACAGTAGGGGTTCAACTATAGTCCTATAAATCTACAGTAGGGGTTCAACTATAGTCCTATAAATCTACAGTAGGGGTTCAACTATAGTCCTATAAATCTACAGTAGGGGTTCAACTATAGTCCTATAAATCTACAGTAGGGGTTCAACTATAGTCCTATAAATCTACAGTAGAGGTTCAACTATAGTCCTATAAATCTACAGTAGGGGTTCAACTAGAGTCCTATAAATCTACAGTAGGGGTTCAACTACAGTCCTATAAATCTACAGTAGGGGTTCAACTATAGTCCTATAAATCTACAGTAGGGGTTCAACTATAGTCCTATAAATCTACAGTAGGGGTTCAACTATAGTCCTATAAATCTACAGTAGGGGTTCAACTATAGTCCTATAAATCTACAGTAGGGGTTCAACTATAGTCCTATAAATCTACAGTAGGGGTTCAACTATAGTCCTATAAATCTACAGTAGGGGTTCAACTATAGTCCTATAAATCTACAGTAGGGGTTCAACTATAGTCCTATAAATCTACAGTAGGGGTTCAACTATAGTCCTATAAATCTACAGTAGGGGTTCAACTATAGTCCTATAAATCTACAGTAGGGGTTCAACTATAGTCCTATAAATCTACAGTAGGGGTTCAACTATAGTCCTATAAATCTACAGTAGGGGTTCAACTATAGTCCTATAAATCTACAGTAGGGGTTCAACTACAGTCCTATAAATCTACAGTAGGGGTTCAACTATAGTCCTATATATCTACAGTAGGGGTTCAACTATAGTCCTATAAATCTACAGTAGGGGTTCAACTATAGTCCTATAAATCTACAGTAGGGGTTCAACTATAGTCCTATAAATCTACAGTAGGGGTTCAACTATAGTCCTATAAATCTACAGTAGGGGTTCAACTATAGTCCTATAGATCTACAGTAGGGGTTCAACTATAGTCCTATAAATCTACAGTAGGGGGTCAACTATAGTCCTATAAATCTACAGTAGGGGTTCAACTATAGTCCTATAAATCTACAGTAGGGGTTCAACTACAGTCCTATAAATCTACAGTAGGGGTTCAACTACAGTCCTATAAATCTACAGTAGGGGTTCAACTATAGTCCTATAAATCTACAGTAGTTGTTCAACTACAGTCCTATAAATCTACAGTAGGGGTTCAACTATAGTCCTATAAATCTACAGTAGGGGTTCAACTATAGTCCTATAAATCTACAGTAGGGGTTCAACTACAGTCCTATAAATCTACAGTAGGGGTTCAACTATAGTCCTATAAATCTACAGTAGGGGTTCAACTATAGTCCTATAAATCTACAGTAGGGGTTCAACTATAGTCCTATAAATCTACAATAGGGGTTCAACTACAGTCCTATAAATCTACAGTAGGGGTTCAACTATAGTCCTATAAATCTACAGTAGGGGTTCAACTATAGTCCTATAAATCTACAGTAGGGGTTCAACTATAGTCCTATAAATCTACAGTAGTTGTTCAACTATAGTCCTATAAATCTACAGTAGGGGTTCAACTATAGTCCTATAATTCTACAGTAGGGGTTCAACTAGAGTCCTATAAATCTACAGTAGGGGTTCAACTACAGTCCTATAAATCTACAGTAGGGGTTCAACTATAGTCCTATAAATCTACAGTAGGGGTTCAACTATAGTCCTATAAATCTACAGTAGGGGTTCAACTATAGTCCTATAAATCTACAGTAGGGGTTCAACTATAGTCCTATAAATCTACAGTAGGGGTTCAACTATAGTCCTATAAATCTACAGTAGGGGTTCAACTATAGTCCTATAAATCTACAGTAGGGGTTCAACTATAGTCCTATAAATCTACAGTAGGGGTTCAACTATAGTCCTATAAATCTACAGTAGGGGTTCAACTATAGTCCTATAAATCTACAGTAGGGGTTCAACTATAGTCCTATAAATCTACAGTAGGGGTTCAACTATAGTCCTATAAATCTACAGTAGAGGTTCAACTATAGTCCTATAAATCTACAGTAGGGGTTCAACTAGAGTCCTATAAATCTACAGTAGGGGTTCAACTACAGTCCTATAAATCTACAGTAGGGGTTCAACTATAGTCCTATAAATCTACAGTAGGGGTTCAACTATAGTCCTATAAATCTACAGTAGGGGTTCAACTATAGTCCTATAAATCTACAGTAGGGGTTCAACTATAGTCCTATAAATCTACAGTAGGGGTTCAACTATAGTCCTATAAATCTACAGTAGGGGTTCAACTATAGTCCTATAAATCTACAGTAGGGGTTCAACTATAGTCCTATAAATCTACAGTAGGGGTTCAACTATAGTCCTATAAATCTACAGTAGGGGTTCAACTATAGTCCTATAAATCTACAGTAGGGGTTCAACTATAGTCCTATAAATCTACAGTAGGGGTTCAACTATAGTCCTATAAATCTACAGTAGGGGTTCAACTATAGTCCTATAAATCTACAGTAGGGGTTCAACTACAGTCCTATAAATCTACAGTAGGGGTTCAACTATAGTCCTATAAATCTACAGTAGGGGTTCAACTACAGTCCTATAAATCTACAGTAGGGGTTCAACTATAGTCCTATAAATCTACAGTAGGGGTTCAACTATAGTCCTATAAATCTACAGTAGGGGTTCAACTATAGTCCTATAAATCTACAGTAGGGGTTCAACTATAGTCCTATAAATCTACAGTAGGGGTTCAACTATAGTCCTATAAATCTACAGTAGGGGTTCAACTATAGTCCTATAAATCTACAGTAGGGGTTCAACTATAGTCCTATAAATCTACAGTAGGGGTTCAACTATAGTCCTATAAATCTACAGTAGGGGTTCAACTATAGTCCTATAAATCTACAGTAGGGGTTCAACTATAGTCCTATAAATCTACAGTAGGGGTTCAACTATAGTCCTATAAATCTACAGTAGGGGTTCAACTATAGTCCTATAAATCTACAGTAGGGGTTCAACTACAGTCCTATAAATCTACAGTAGGGGTTCAACTATAGTCCTATAAATCTACAGTAGGGGTTCAACTATAGTCCTATAAATCTACAGTAGGGGTTCAACTACAGTCCTATAAATCTACAGTAGGGGTTCAACTATAGTCCTATAAATCTACAGTAGGGGTTCAACTACAGTCCTATAAATCTACAGTAGGGGTTCAACTATAGTCCTATAAATCTACAGTAGGGGTTCAACTATAGTCCTATAAATCTACAGTAGGGGTTCAACTACAGTCCTATAAATCTACAGTAGGGGTTCAACTACAGTCCTATAAATCTACAGTAGGGGTTCAACTATAGTCCTATAAATCTACAGTAGGGGTTCAACTATAGTCCTATAAATCTACAGTAGGGGTTCAACTACAGTCCTATAAATCTACAGTAGGGGTTCAACTATAGTCCTATAAATCTACAGTAGGGGTTCAACTATAGTCCTATAAATCTACAGGAGGGGTTCAACTATAGTCCTATAAATCTACAGTAGGGGTTCAACTACAGTCCTATAAATCTACAGTAGGGGTTCAACTATAGTCCTATAAATATACAGTAGGGGTTCAACTATAGTCCTATAAATCTACAGTAGGGGTTCAACTATAGTCCTATAAATCTACAGTAGGGGTTCAACTATAGTCCTATAAATCTACAGTAGGGGTTCAACTATAGTCCTATAAATCTACAGTAGGGGTTCAACTATAGTCCTATAAATCTACAGTAGGGGTTCAACTATAGTCCTATAAATCTACAGTAGGGGGTCAACTATAGTCCTATAAATCTACAGTAGGGGTTCAACTATAGTACTATAAATCTACAGTAGGGGTTCAACTACAGTCCTATAAATCTACAGTAGGGGTTCAACTATAGTCCTATAAATCTACAGTAGGGGTTCAACTATAGTCCTATAAATCTACAGTAGGGGTTCAACTACAGTCCTATAAATCTACAGTAGGGGTTCAACTATAGTCCTATAAATCTACAGTAGGGGTTCAACTACAGTCCTATAAATCTACAGTAGGGGTTCAACTATAGTCCTATAAATCTACAGTAGGGGTTCAACTATAGTCCTATAAATCTACAGTAGGGGTTCAACTACAGTCCTATAAATCTACAGTAGGGGTTCAACTACAGTCCTATAAATCTACAGTAGGGGTTCAACTATAGTCCTATAAATCTACAGTAGGGGTTCAACTATAGTCCTATAAATCTACAGTAGGGGTTCAACTACAGTCCTATAAATCTACAGTAGGGGTTCAACTATAGTCCTATAAATCTACAGTAGGGGTTCAACTATAGTCCTATAAATCTACAGTAGGGGTTCAACTATAGTCCTATAAATCTACAGTAGGGGTTCAACTATAGTCCTATAAATCTACAGTAGGGGTTCAACTATAGTCCTATAAATCTACAGTAGGGGTTCAACTATAGTCCTATAAATCTACAGTAGGGGTTCAACTACAGTCCTATAAATCTACAGTAGGGGTTCAACTATAGTCCTATAAATCTACAGTAGGGGTTCAACTATAGTCCTATAAATCTACAGTAGGGGTTCAACTATAGTCCTATAAATCTACAGTAGGGGTTCAACTATAGTCCTATAAATCTACAGTAGGGGTTCAACTATAGTCCTATAAATCTACAGTAGGGGTTCAACTATAGTCCTATAAATCTACAGTAGGGGTTCAACTATAGTCCTATAAATCTACAGTAGGGGTTCAACTATAGTCCTATAAATCTACAGTAGGGGTTCAACTACAGTCCTATAAATCTACAGTAGGGGTTCAACTATAGTCCTATAAATCTACAGTAGGGGTTCAACTATAGTCCTATAAATCTACAGTAGGGGTTCAACTATAGTCCTATAAATCTACAGTAGGGGTTCAACTACAGTCCTATAAATCTACAGTAGGGGTTCAACTATAGTCCTATAAATCTACAGTAGGGGTTCAACTATAGTCCTATAAATCTACAGTAGGGGTTCAACTATAGTCCTATAAATCTACAGTAGGGGTTCAACTATAGTCCTATAAATCTACAGTAGGGGTTCAACTATAGTCCTATAAATCTACAGTAGGGGTTCAACTATAGTCCTATAAATCTACAGTAGGGGTTCAACTACAGTCCTATAAATCTACAGTAGGGGTTCAACTATAGTCCTATAAATCTACAGTAGGGGTTCAACTATAGTCCTATAAATCTACAGTAGGGGTTCAACTATAGTCCTATAAATCTACAGTAGGGGTTCAACTATAGTCCTATAAATCTACAGTAGGGGTTCAACTATAGTCCTATAAATCTACAGTAGGGGTTCAACTATAGTCCTATAAATCTACAGTAGGGGTTCAACTATAGTCCTATAAATCTACAGTAGGGGTTCAACTACAGTCCTATAAATCTACAGTAGGTGTTCAACTATAGTCCTATAAATCTACAGTAGGGGTTCAACTATAGTCCTATAAATCTACAGTAGGGGTTCAACTATAGTCCTATAAATCTACAGTAGGGGTTCAACTATAGTCCTATAAATCTACAGTAGGGGTTCAACTATAGTCCTATAAATCTACAGTAGGGGTTCAACTATAGTCCTATAAATCTACAGTAGGGGTTCAACTATAGTCCTATAAATCTACAGTAGGGGTTCAACTATAGTCCTATAAATCTACAGTAGGGGTTCAACTATAGTCCTATAAATCTACAGTAGGGGTTCAACTACAGTCCTATAAATCTACAGTAGGGGTTCAACTACAGTCCTATAAATCTACAGTAGGGGTTCAACTATAGTCCTATAAATCTACAGTAGGGGTTCAACTATAGTCCTATAAATCTACCCTGATTCTCACTAATCATGGAACTGTAATGACAACAGTCTAGTCGTGGTGAACCGTGCGTCAGGCTCCAGGTTTACAGTAGGGGTTCAACTATAGTCCTATAAATCTACAGTAGGGGTTCAACTATAGTCCTATAAATCTACAGTAGGGGTTCAACTATAGTCCTATAAATCTACAGTAGGGGTTCAACTATAGTCCTATAAATCTACAGTAGGGGTTCAACTATAGTCCTATAAATCTACAGTAGGGGTTCAACTATAGTCCTATAAATCTACAGTAGGGGTTCAACTATAGTCCTATAAATCTACAGGAGGGGTTCAACTACAGTCCTATAAATCTACAGTAGGGGTTCAACTATAGTCCTATAAATCTACAGTAGGGGTTCAACTATAGTCCTATAAATCTACAGTAGGGGTTCAACTATAGTCCTATAAATCTACAGTAGGGGTTCAACTATAGTCCTATAAATCTACAGTAGGGGTTCAACTATAGTCCTATAAATCTACAGTAGGGGTTCAACTATAGTCCTATAAATCTACAGTAGGGGTTCAACTATAGTCCTATAAATCTACAGTAGTTGTTCAACTACAGTCCTATAAATCTACAGTAGGGGTTCAACTATAGTCCTATAAATCTACAGTAGGGGTTCAACTATAGTCCTATAAATCTACAGTAGGGGTTCAACTACAGTCCTATAAATCTACAGTAGGGGTTCAACTATAGTCCTATAAATCTACAGTAGGGGTTCAACTACAGTCCTATAAATCTACAGTAGGGGTTCAACTATAGTCCTATAAATCTATAGTAGGGGTTCAACTACAGTCCTATAAATCTACAGTAGGGGTTCAACTATAGTCCTATAAATCTACAGTAGGGGTTCAACTATAGTCCTATAAATCTACAGTAGGGGTTCAACTATAGTCCTATAAATCTACAGTAGGGGTTCAACTATAGTCCTATAAATCAACAGTAGGGGTTCAACTATAGTCCTATAAATCTACAGTAGGGGTTCAACTACAGTCCTATAAATCTACAGTAGGGCTTCAACTATAGTCCTATAAATCTACAGTAGGGGTTCAACTATAGTCCTATAAATCTACAGTAGGGGTTCAACTATAGTCCTATAAATCTACAGTAGGGGTTCAACTATAGTCCTATAAATCTACAGTAGGGGTTCAACTATAGTCCTATAAATCTACAGTAGGGGTTCAACTATAGTCCTATAAATCTACAGTAGGGGTTCAACTATAGTCCTATAAATCTACAGTAGGGGTTCAACTATAGTCCTATAAATCTACAGTAGGGGTTCAACTATAGTCCTATAAATCTACAGTAGGGGTTCAACTATAGTCCTATAAATCTACAGTAGGGGTTCAACTATAGTCCTATAAATCTACAGTAGGGGTTCAACTACAGTCCTATAAATCTACAGTAGGGGTTCAACTACAGTCCTATAAATCTACAGTAGGGGTTCAACTACAGTCCTATAAATCTACAGTAGGGGTTCAACTATAGTCCTATAAATCTACAGTAGGGGTTCAACTATAGTCCTATAAATCTACAGTAGGGGTTCAACTACAGTCCTATAAATCTACAGTAGGGGTTCAACTACAGTCCTATAAATCTACAGTAGGGGTTCAACTACAGTCCTATAAATCTACAGTAGGGGTTCAACTATAGTCCTATAAATCTACAGTAGGGGTTCAACTATAGTCCTATAAATCTACAGTAGGGGTTCAACTATAGTCCTATAAATCTACAGTAGGGGTTCAACTATAGTCCTATAAATCTACAGTAGGGGTTCAACTATAGTCCTATAAATCTACAGTAGGGGTTCAACTACAGTCCTATAAATCTACAGTAGGGGTTCAACTATAGTCCTATAAATCTACAGTAGGGGTTCAACTACAGTCCTATAAATCTACAGTAGGGGTTCAACTATAGTCCTATAAATCTACAGTAGGGGTTCAACTATAGTCCTATAAATCTACAGTAGGGGTTCAACTATAGTCCTATAAATCTACAGTAGGGGTTCAACTACAGTCCTATAAATTTACAGTAGGGGTTCAACTACAGTCCTATAAATCTACAGTAGGGGTTCAACTATAGTCCTATAAATCTACAGTAGGGGTTCAACTATAGTCCTATAAATCTACAGTAGGGGTTCAACTATAGTCCTATAAATCTACAGTAGGGGTTCAACTATAGTCCTATAAATCTACAGTAGGGGTTCAACTACAGTCCTATAAATCTACAGTAGGGGTTCAACTATAGTCCTATAAATCTACAGTAGGGGTTCAACTATAGTCCTATAAATCTACAGTAGGGGTTCAACTATAGTCCTATAAATCTACAGTAGGGGTTCAACTATAGTCCTATAAATCTACAGTAGGGGTTCAACTATAGTCCTATAAATCTACAGTAGGGGTTCAACTATAGTCCTATAAATCTACAGTAGGGGTTCAACTATAGTCCTATAAATCTACAGTAGGGGTTCAACTATAGTCCTATAAATCTACAGTAGGGGTTCAACTATAGTCCTATAAATCTACAGTAGGGGTTCAACTATAGTCCTATAAATCTACAGTAGGGGTTCAACTATAGTCCTATAAATCTACAGTAGGGGTTCAACTACAGTCCTATAAATCTACAGTAGGGGTTCAACTACAGTCCTATAAATCTACAGTAGGGGTTCAACTATAGTCCTATAAATCTACAGTAGGGGTTCAACTATAGTCCTATAAATCTACAGTAGGGGTTCAACTACAGTCCTATAAATCTACAGTAGGGGTTCAACTACAGTCCTATAAATCTACAGTAGGGGTTCAACTACAGTCCTATAAATCTACAGTAGGGGTTCAACTATAGTCCTATAAATCTACAGTAGGGGTTCAACTATAGTCCTATAAATCTACAGTAGGGGTTCAACTATAGTCCTATAAATCTACAGTAGGGGTTCAACTATAGTCCTATAAATCTACAGTAGGGGTTCAACTATAGTCCTATAAATCTACAGTAGGGGTTCAACTATAGTCCTATAAATCTACAGTAGGGGTTCAACTATAGTCCTATAAATCTACAGTAGGGGTTCAACTATAGTCCTATAAATCTACAGTAGGGGTTCAACTATAGTCCTATAAATCTACAGTAGGGGTTCAACTATAGTCCTATAAATCTACAGTAGGGGTTCAACTATAGTCCTATAAATCTACAGTAGGGGTTCAACTATAGTCCTATAAATCTACAGTAGAGGTTCAACTATAGTCCTATAAATCTACAGTAGGGGTTCAACTATAGTCCTATAAATCTACAGTAGGGGTTCAACTATAGTCCTATAAATCTACAGTAGGGGTTCAACTATAGTCCTATAAATCTACAGTAGGGGTTCAACTATAGTCCTATAAATCTACAGTAGGGGTTCAACTATAGTCCTATAAATCTACAGTAGGGGTTCAACTATAGTCCTATAAATCTACAGTAGGGGTTCAACTACAGTCCTATAAATCTACCCTGATTCTCACTAATCATGGAACTGTAATGACAACAGTCTAGTCGTGGTGAACCGTGCGTCAGGCTCCAGGTTTACAGTAGGGGTTCAACTATAGTCCTATAAATCTACAGTAGGGGTTCAACTATAGTCCTATAAATCTACAGGAGGGGGTCAACTACAGTCCTATAAATCTACAGTAGGGGTTCAACTATAGTCCTATAAATCTACAGTAGGGGTTCAACTATAGTCCTATAAATCTACAGTAGGGGTTCAACTATAGTCCTATAAATCTACAGTAGGGGTTCAACTATAGTCCTATAAATCTACAGTAGGGGTTCAACTATAGTCCTATAAATCTACAGTAGGGGTTCAACTATAGTCCTATAAATCTACAGTAGGGGTTCAACTATAGTCCTATAAATCTACAGTAGGGGTTCAACTATAGTCCTATAAATCTACAGTAGGGGTTCAACTATAGTCCTATAAATCTACAGTAGGGGTTCAACTATAGTCCTATAAATCTACAGTAGGGGTTCAACTATAGTCCTATAAATCTACAGTAGGGGTTCAACTATAGTCCTATAAATCTACAGTAGGGGTTCAACTACAGTCCTATAAATCTACAGTAGGGGTTCAACTACAGTCCTATAAATCTACAGTAGGGGTTCAACTATAGTCCTATAAATCTACAGTAGGGGTTCAACTATAGTCCTATAAATCTACAGTAGGGGTTCAACTACAGTCCTATAAATCTACAGTAGGGGTTCAACTACAGTCCTATAAATCTACAGTAGGGGTTCAACTACAGTCCTATAAATCTACAGTAGGGGTTCAACTATAGTCCTATAAATCTACAGTAGGGGTTCAACTATAGTCCTATAAATCTACAGTAGGGGTTCAACTATAGTCCTATAAATCTACAGTAGGGGTTCAACTATAGTCCTATAAATCTACAGTAGGGGTTCAACTATAGTCCTATAAATCTACAGTAGGGGTTCAACTATAGTCCTATAAATCTACAGTAGGGGTTCAACTATAGTCCTATAAATCTACAGTAGGGGTTCAACTATAGTCCTATAAATCTACAGTAGGGGTTCAACTATAGTCCTATAAATCTACAGTAGGGGTTCAACTATAGTCCTATAAATCTACAGTAGGGGTTCAACTATAGTCCTATAAATCTACAGTAGGGGTTCAACTATAGTCCTATAAATCTACAGTAGGGGTTCAACTATAGTCCTATAAATCTACAGTAGAGGTTCAACTATAGTCCTATAAATCTACAGTAGGGGTTCAACTATAGTCCTATAAATCTACAGTAGGGGTTCAACTATAGTCCTATAAATCTACAGTAGGGGTTCAACTATAGTCCTATAAATCTACAGTAGGGGTTCAACTATAGTCCTATAAATCTACAGTAGGGGTTCAACTATAGTCCTATAAATCTACAGTAGGGGTTCAACTATAGTCCTATAAATCTACAGTAGGGGTTCAACTACAGTCCTATAAATCTACCCTGATTCTCACTAATCATGGAACTGTAATGACAACAGTCTAGTCGTGGTGAACCGTGCGTCAGGCTCCAGGTTTACAGTAGGGGTTCAACTATAGTCCTATAAATCTACAGTAGGGGTTCAACTATAGTCCTATAAATCTACAGGAGGGGGTCAACTACAGTCCTATAAATCTACAGTAGGGGTTCAACTATAGTCCTATAAATCTACAGTAGGGGTTCAACTATAGTCCTATAAATCTACAGTAGGGGTTCAACTATAGTCCTATAAATCTACAGTAGGGGTTCAACTATAGTCCTATAAATCTACCCTGATTCTCACTAATCATGGAACTGTAATGACAACAGTCTAGTCGTGGTGAACCGTGCGTCAGGCTCCAGGTTTACAGTAGGGGTTCAACTATAGTCCTATAAATCTACAGTAGGGGTTCAACTATAGTCCTATAAATCTACAGTAGGGGTTCAACTATAGTCCTATAAATCTACCCTGATTCTCACTAATCATGGAACTGTAATGACAACAGTCTAGTCGTGGTGAACCGTGTGTCAGGCTCCAGGTTTAACCTGCTACGTGCGGTCTGAGTTCCATAGTGATTCAAATAGGCTACATGTCCTAAATTATTTGTACAATGTTAACTTAATATGATCCACTAATGCTATCAACCCTCAGGAACAACTACACAGATGTGACAGAGGAAAGAAAGGTCAACGGAATGTAAAAATGTAAAGCTACAAATTGAAGAAAACGATCAGTCAAGTGACAGTTATAAATGTGTGTGAGCATTACTGACTGTGGCTCCCGATAGGCTAATATTTAACATGATATAGAAGCCATTAGCTTGGGTTCAGCCATACAGAAGACTATAGCTTGGGTTCAGCCATACAGAAGACTATAGCTTGGTTCAGTCCTACAGAAGACTTTAGCTTGGGTTTAGCCATACAGAAGACGATAGCTTGGTTCAGTCCTACAGAAGACTTTAGCTTGGGTTCAGCCCTACAGAAGACTATAGCATGGGTTCAGCCCTACAGAAGACTTTAGCTTGGGTTCAGCCCTACAGAAGACGATAGCTTGGTTCAGCCCTAAACTAGCCTTTCATCCACATTAGTTATGATGGCACACAATTAAAATTCTGAGAGGCACAACTATTTATATTCTATTTCACTGTGGAAAAAGGCCTGCAATACATCTCACCTTGATTTGATTCTTGACTTGATTCTTCCATATGACTGGTTTCACATGAATCTCCAGGGATTATAAGGAAACATCATCTCAAACAGTTGCTTTGTGTTATCAATAGCTGTTATCAATAGATGTTATCAATAGATGTTATCAATAGCTGTTATCAATAGCTGTTATCAATAGCTGTTATCAATAGCTGTTATCAATAGCTGTCATCCATTTATGTAACGAATGCGTTGAGAGTCAGAAAGCAAGTTCAGGGAGTGCCTGTTTTAATAAATAAAAGTAACAAACACGAAACACAAACAACGCCCCGACATGAAACCAGAGTCAATAAAACCTGAGGAAAGTACCAAGGGGAGTGACAGACACAGGGAAGATAATAAAGGAGGTGATGGAGTCCAGGTGAGTGTCATGAGGAGCAGGTGCGCTTGACGATGGTGACAGGTGCGCTTGACGATGGTGACAGGTGTGCGGGATAATCAGCAGGCTGATGACCTAAAGGCCGGAGAGGGAGTATACATGACAATTTATAAATGACAGTGTCTTTAGAGTGCTGTAAAGCAGATGAATTTCCCACTTGGAACTGGCAGGTTAGCCTGACCTTGTTCATGGTTTAATCACATATGATGGGGGTGGAATTATAAGGGAATTAAGTCAAGGTCAGAATATGGTGTATCTGTAGACACGCCTCCAACACACCTTCATTAATATGGTGTATCTGTAGACACGCCTCCAACACACCTTCATTAATATGGTGTATCTGTAGACACGCCTCCAACACAACTTCATTAATATGGTGTATCTGTAGACACGCCTCCAACACACCTTCATTAATATGGTGTATCTGTAGACACGCCTCCAACACACCTTCATTAATATGGTGTATCTGTAGACACGCCTCCACAACACCTTCATTAATATGGTGTATCTGTAGACACGCCTCCAACACACCTTCATTAATATGGTGTATCTGTAGACACGCCTCTGACACACCTTCATTAATATGGTGTATCTGTAGACACGCCTCCAACACACCTTCATTAATATGGTGTATCTGTAGACACGCCTCCAACACACCTTCATTAATATGGTGTATCTGTAGACACGCCTCCAACACACCTTCTTTTCTTAGATCGCCACCCAGAATTAATAGCATGTGAATAGCATGCGGTTCTCATGCTTAAGTTTGAGGTTACAATACGCAGAGAAAGGGGCATAAAAAGGGAATAACGTCCCATTTCTGCTCGCTTAGCTCAGGTCGGAATCGGGGCCTTAAAGAGTAGGTTATGCCTGTTTTAAAAAAGCATGGAATTTACGGCATCCATATTAGGAAGTCGTTTTTGTCTGAAAAGTGACCTCTTCCTAAAATGGATGCTGTTGCCGTACATTCATGACAAAATATGATGTTACCTTGAAAGTGGGTGTAAATGACCTTGCTGATTGTAAAGGAAGTATTTGGTTTACTGGTTTGTATTAACATGAGTACGAGGTTGAAAGTGGGAGGGGAGAGGGGGAGAGGGGAGGGGAAGGATGGATGGAGGGGGAGAGGATGGAGAGGGGGAGAGGGGAGGGGAAGGATCGAGGGGGAGAGGATGGGGAGGGGAGAGAGGATGGAGAGGGGGAGAGGGGAGAGAGGATGGGGAGGGGAGAGAGGATGAGAGGGGGAGAGGGGAGAGAGGATGGGAGAGGGGGAGAGAGGATGGAGAGGGGGAGAGAGGATAGGGAGAGGGGAGAGAGGATGGGGAGATGGGGAGAGGGGAGAGAGGATGGGGGAGGGGAGAGGGGGAGAAGATTAGGGGAGGGAAGGATGGGGGAGAATGGGGAGGAGAGGATGGGAGAGGGGGAGAGGAGAGAGAGGATGGGGAGGGGAGAGGGGGAGAGGAGAGAGAGGATGGGGGAGGGGAGAGGGGGAGAAGATTAGGGGAGGGAAGGATGGGGGAGAATGGGGAGGAGAGGATGGTGGAGGGGAGAGAGTGAGAGGATGAGGGGAGGGGAGGGAAGGATGGGGGGGAGGATGGGGACGGGGAGAGAGTGAGAAGATGAGGGGAGGGGAGAGAGTGAGAGGATGAGGGGAGGGAAGGGAAGGATGGGGGGGATGGGAACGGGGAGAGAGTGAGAGGATGAGGGGAGGGGAGAGAGTGAGAGGATGAGGGGAGGGGAGAGAGTGAGAGGATGAGGGGAGGGGAGAGAGTGAGAGGATGAGGGGAGGGGAGAGAGTGATAGGATGGGGGAGGGGAGGATGGGGGGAGGGGAGGATGGGGGGAGGATGGGGGAGGGATGGGGGAGGGAAGGATGGGGACGGGGAGACGGTCCAGGTTATTAATCCATGAGGATCATAAAGGAAATTGATGTCAGGCTGGAGGTTGAAAGACCTTCTTGATAATATGTTTGGTTAGGAGAGGAGAATCCTTCATGAGAATATGTCTGGTTAGGAAAGGAGAATCCTTCATGAGAATATGTCTGGTTAGGAGAGGAGAATCCTTCAAGAGAATATGTCTGGTTAGGAGAGGAGAATCCTTCATGAGAATATGTCTGGTTAGGAGAGGAGAATCCTTCAAGAGAATATGTCTGGTTAGGAGAGGAGAATCCTTCAAGAGAATATGTCTGGTTAGGAGAGGAGAATCCTTCATGAGAATATGTCTGGTTAGGAGAGGAGACTCCTTCATGACAATATGTCTGGTTCGGAGAGGAAAATGGAGGCGTGTCTGTCTGTCGGAAGATGGTTCTCGCACATTTGAATAAAAGCGTATTAAAGCATTACCCATGACCGTGTATAACCCCACTGTCTAATTCATAATGTCAGGTCTTGAAGAATAGGAATATACAGTTGAAGTGGGAAGTTAGCAGACACTTAGGTTGGAGTCATTAAGACTCGTTTTTCAACCACTCCAGAGATTTCTTGTTAACAAACTATAGTTTTGGCAAGTCGATTAGAACATCTACTTTGTGCATGACACAAGTAATTTTTCCAACAATTGTTTACAAACAGATTATTTCACTTAAAATTCAATGTATCACAATTCCAGTGGGTCAGAAGTTTACATACACTAAGTTGACTGTGCCTTTAAACAGCTTGGAAAAATCCAGAAAATGATGTTATGGCTTTAGAAGCCTCTGATAGGCTAATTGACATAATTTGAGTCAATTGGAGGAGTACCTGTGGATGTATTTCAAGGCCTACCTTCAAACTCCATGCCTCTTTGCTTGACATCATTGGAAAATCAAAGATATCAGCCAAGACTTCAGAACAAAATTGTAGACCTCCACAAGTCTGGTTCATCCTTGGGAGCAATTTCCAAACGCCTAAAGGTACCACATGGAGACAAAGATCGTACTTTTTGGAGAAATGTTCTCTGGTCTGATGAAACAAAAATAGAACTCTTTGGCCATAACGACCATCGTTATGTTTGGAGGAAGAACACCAACCCAACCGTGAAGCACAGGGGTGGCAGCATCATGTTGTGGGGGTGCTTTGCTGCAAGAGGGACTGGTGCACTTCAGAAAATAGATGGCATCATGAGGGAGGACAATTATGTGGATATATTGAAACAACATGTCAAGACAACTATCAGGAAGTTAAAGCTTAGTCGCAAATGGGTCTTCCAAATGGACAATGACCCCAAGCATACTTCAAAAGTTGTGGCAAAATGGCTTAAGGACAACAAAGCCAAGGTATTGTTGTGGCCATCACAAAACCCTGGCCTCAATCCTATAGAAAATTTGTTGGCAGAACTGAAAAAGCGTGTGCGAGCAAGGAGGCTTACAAACCTGACTCAGTTACACCAGCTCTGTCAAGAGGAATGGGCCAAAATTCACCCAACTTATTGTGGGAAGCTTGTGGAAGGCTACCTGAAATTTTTGACACAAGTTAAACAATTTAAAGGCAATGCTACCAAATACTAATTGAGCGTATGTAAACTTCTGACCCACTGGGAATGTGATGAAAGAAATAAAAGCTGAAATAAATAATTTCACATTCTTAAAATATATTGGTGATCCTGACTGACCTAAAACAGGGAATTTTTTAGCAGGATTAAATGTCAGGAATTGTGAAAAACTGAGTTTAAATTGGCTAAAGTGTATTAAACTTCCAACTTCAACTGTATTCATAATTCAGTCACATCTATGAAAGATCAACCTTGTGGGAACAATTGATTTGACCCAGAGAGGAACATGATTGGCTTGTAACAGATCTAGAACATTGATTTGACCCAGAGAGGAACAGGATTGGCTTGTAACAGATCTAGAACATTGATTTGACCCAGAGAAGAACGTGATTGGCTTGTAACAGATCTAGAACAATGATTTGACCCAGAGAAGAACGGGATTGGCTTGTAACAGATCTAGAACATTGATTTGACCCAGAGAGGAACGGGATTGGCTTGTAACAGATCTAGAACATGGAAGTCAATCACAGAGAAATAAACAGAGATATTTTAGACCAAGAGACATTCTAGATATTAGAAGATTATATTATTAACATTAAACAGCACAATACTAGTGTGTGTGTGTGTGTGTGTGTGTGTGTGTGTGTGTGTGTGTGTGTGTGTGTGTGTGTGTGTGTGTGTGTGTGTGTGAGTGTGTGTGTGTGTGTGTGTGTGTGTGTGTGTGTGTGTGTGTGTAAGTAAAGCTATAAAACAACAGTAAAAGACATTTGAAAACATTTGAAAAAAGAGTAGCAAAGCTATATACAGTAGAGAGGCTATATACAGTAGAGAGGCTATATACAGTAGTGAGGCTATATACAGTAGAGAGGTTATATACAGTAGAGAGGCTATATACAGTAGAGAGGCTATATACAGTAGAGAGGCTATATACAGTAGAGAGGTTATATACAGTAGAGGGGCTATATACAGTAGAGAGGCTATATACAGTAGAGAGGCTATATACAGTAGAGAGGCTATATACAGTAGTGAGGCTATATACAGTAGAGAGGTTATATACAGTAGAGAGGCTATATACAGTAGAGAGGCTATATACAGTAGAGAGGCTATATACAGTAGAGAGGCTATATACAGTAGAGAGGCTATATACAGTAGAGAGGCTATATACAGTAGAGAGGCTATATACAGTAGAGAGACTATATACAGTAGAGAGGCTATATACAGTAGAGAGACTATATACAGTAGAGAGGCTATATACAGTAGAGAGACTATATACAGTAGAGAGACTATATACAGTAGTGAGGCTATATACAGTAGATAGGCCATATACAGTAGAGAGGTTATATACAGTAGAGAGGCTATATACAGTAGAGAGGCTATATACAGTCGAGAGGCTATATACAGTCGAGAGGCTATATACAGTAGAGAGGCTATATACAGTAGAGAAGCTATATACAGTAGAGAGAGGCTATATACAGTAGAGAGAGGCTATATACAGTAGAGAGGTTATATACAGTAGAGAGGCTATATACAGTAGAGAGGCTATGTACAGTAGAGAGACTATATACAGTAGAGAGGCTATATACAGTAGAGAGGCTATATACAGTAGCGAGGCTATATACAGTAGAGAGACTATATACAGTAGAGAGGCTATATACAGTAGAGAGGCTATATACAGTAGAGAGGCTATATACAGTAGAGAGGCTATATACAGTAGCAAGGTTATATACAGTAGAGAGGCTATATGCAGTAGAGAGGCTATATACAGTAGAGAGGCTATATACAGTAGAGAGGCTATATACAGTAGAGAGGCTATATACAGTAGAGAGGCTATATACAGTAGAGAGGCTATATACAGTAGAGAAGCTATATACAGTAGAGAAGCTATATACAGTAGAGAGGTTATATACAGTAGCAAGGTTATATACAGTAGAGAAGCTATATACAGTAGAGAGGTTATATACAGTAGCAAGGTTATATACAGTAGAGAGGCTATATACAGTAGAGAGGCTATATACAGTAGCAAGGTTATATACAGTAGAGAGGCTATATACAGTAGAGAGGCTATATACAGTAGAGAGGCTATATACAGTAGAGGGGCTAAATACAGTAGCAAGGTTATATACAGTAGAGAGGCTATATACAGTAGAGAGGCTATATACAGTAGCAAGGTTATATACAGTAGAGAGGCTATATACAGTAGAGAGGCTATATACAGTAGAGAGGCTATATACAGTAGAGAGGCTATATACAGTAGAGAGGCTATATACAGTAGAGAGGCTATATACAGTAGAGAGGCTTTATACAATAGAGAGGTTATATACAGTAGCAAGGTTATATACAGTAGAGAAGCTATATACAGTAGAGAGGTTATATACAGTAGCAAGGTTATATACAGTAGAGAGGCTATATACAGTAGAGAGGCTATATACAGTAGCAAGGTTATATACAGTAGAGAGGCTATATACAGTAGAGAGGCTATATACAGTAGAGAGGCTATATACAGTAGAGGGGCTATATACAGTAGCAAGGTTATATACAGTAGAGAGGCTATATACAGTAGAGAGGCTATATACAGTAGCAAGGTTATATACAGTAGAGAGGCTATATACAGTAGAGAGGCTATATACAGTAGAGAGACTATATACAGTAGAGAGGTTATATACAGTAGAGAGGCTATATACAGTAGTGAGGCTATATACAGTAGAGAGGCTATATACAGTAGAGAGGCTATATACAGTAGAGAGACTATATACAGCAGCAAGGCTATATACAGACACCTGTTAGTAGCAAGGCTATATGCAGACACCTGTTAGTAGCAAGGCTATATACAGACACCTGTTGGTAGCAAGGCTATATACAGACACCTGTTAGTCAGGCTTATTGAGGTAGTATGTACTTGTAGGTATTGTTAAAGTGACTATGCATATATGATGAACAGAGAGTAGCAGAAGTGTGAAAAGAGGGGTTGGCGGGTGGCGGGTGGTTGGACACAATGCAGATAGCCCGGTTAGCCAATGTGCTGGAGCACTGGTTGGTCGGCCCAATTGAGGTAATATGTACATGAATGTGTAGTTAAAGTGACTATGCATATAAGATAAACAGAGAGTAGCAGCAGCGTAAAAGAGGGGTTGGGGGGGCGCACAATGCAAATAGTCCAGGTAACCATTTGGTTACCTGTTCAGGAGTCTTATGGCTTGGGGTAAAAACTGTTGAGAAGCCTTTTTGTCCTTGACTTGGCACTCCGGTACCACTTGCCATGCGGTAGTAGAGAGAACAGTCTATGCCTGGGGTGGCTGGGGTCTTTAACAATTTTCAGGGCCTTCCTCTGACACCGCCTGGTGTAGAGGTCCTGGATGGCAGGCAGCTTTGCCCCAGTGATGTACTGGGCCATACGCACTACCCTCTGAAGTGCCTTGCGGTCGGAGGCCGAGCAATTGCCATACCAGGCAGTGATGCAACCGGTCAGGATGCTCTCGATGTTGCAGCTGTAGAACCTTTTGAGGATCTCAGGACCCATGCCAAATCTTTTTAGTTTCCTGAGGGGGAATAGGCTTTGTCGTGCACTCTTCACGACTGTCTTGGTGTGTTTGGACCAATCTAGTTTGTAGTTGATGTGGACACCAAGGAATTTGAAGCTCTCAACCTGCTCCACTACAGCCCCTTCGATGAGAATGGGGACGTGCTCGGTGCTCCTTTTCCTGTAGTCCACAATCATCTAATTAGTCTTGGTTACGTTGAGGGATGGGTTGTTATTCTGGCACCACCCGGCCAGGTCTCTGACCTCCTCCCTATAGGCTGTCTCATCGTTGTCGGTGATCAGGCCAACCACTGTTGTGTCGTCAGCAAACTTAGTGATGGTGTTGGAGTCGTGCCTGGCCATGCAGTCATGGGTGAACAGGGAGTACAGGAGGGAACTGAGCATGCACCCCTGGGGAGCTCCAGTGTTGAGGATCAGCCTGGCAGATTTGTTGCTACCTTCCCTCACCACCTGGGGGCGGCCAGTTCAGGATCCCGTTGCAGAGAGAGGTCTTTAGTCCCAGGATCCTTAGCTTGGTGATGGGTTTTGAGGGTACTATGGTGTTGAACGCTGAGCTGTCGTCAATGAACAACATTCTCACGTAGGTGTTCCTTTTGTCCAGGTGGGAAAGGGCAGTGTGGAGTGCAATAGAGATTGCATCATCTGTGGATCTATTTGAGCGGTATGGAAATTGGAGTGGGTCTAGGGTTTCTGGGATAATGGTGTTGATGTGAGCCATTACCAGCCTTTCAAAGCACTTCGTGGATATGGACGTGAGTGCTACTGGTCTGTAGTCATTTAGGCAGGTTGCCTTTGTGTTCTTGGGCACAGGGACTATGGTGGTCTGCTTGAAGCATGTTGGTATTACAGACTCAATCAGGGACTTGTTGAAAATGTCAGTGAAGACACCTGCCAGTTGGTCTGCACATGCCCGGAGCACACGTCCTGGTAATCCGTCTGGCCCCGCAGCCTTGTGAATGTTGACTTGTTTAAAGGTCGGCTACGGAGAAAGTGATCCCACAGTCGTCCGGAACAGCTGATGCTCTCATACATACCTCAGTGTTGCTTGCCTCGAAGCAAGTATAGAAGTGATTTAGCTCGTCTGGTAGGCTCGTGTCACTGGGCAGCTCGTTGCTGTGCTTTCCTTTGTAGTCTGTAATAGTTTGCAAGCCCTGCCACATCCGACGAGCGCCAGAGCCTATGTTGTACGATTAAATCTTAGTCCTGTATTGATGCTTTGCCTGTTTGAGGGTTCATCGGAGGGCTTAGCAGGATTTCTTATAAGCTTCTGGGTTAGAGTCCCACTCCTTGAAAGCGAAAGCTCTACCCTTTAGCTCAGTGCGAATGTTGCCTGTAATCCATGGCTTCTGGTTGGGGTATGTACGTACAGTCACTGTGGGGACGACGTCCTCAATGCACTTATTAATGAAGCCAGTGACTGATGTGGTGTACTCCTCAATGCCATCGGAAGAATCCCGGAACATGTTCTAGTCTGTGCTAGCAAAACAGTCGTGTAGTTTAGCATCTGCTTCAACTGACCATTTTTTTATAGACTGAGTCACTGGTGCTTCGCGCTTTAATTTTTGCTTGTAAGCAGGAATCAGGAGGATAGAGTTGTGGTCGGATTTACCAAATGGAGGGCGAGGGAGAGCTTTGTACGTGTCTCTGTGTGTGGAGTACAGGTATTCTAGAATGTTTCCCCTCTGGTCGCACATTTAACATGTTGATAGAGATTTGGTAGAACTGATTTAAGTTTCCCTGCATTAAAGTCTCCGGCCACTAGGAGCGCCACCTCTGGGTGAGTGGTTTCCTGTTTGCTTATTTCCTTACACAGCTGACTGAGTGCGGTCTTAGTGCCAGCATCTGTCTGTGGTGGTAAATAAACAGCCACGAAAAGTATAGCTGAGAACTCTCTTGCAGTTTATCACAATATACTCTACTTCAGGCGAGCAAATCTAGAGACTTCCTTAGATTTTGTATACCAGCTGTTGTTTACAAATATGTACAGACCCCCCCCCCACCCCCCCCTCCACCTCGTCTTGTGTGCTGTTCTATCCTGCCGGTGCAGCGTGTATCCCGCTAGCTGAATATCCATGTCATCATTCAGCCACGATTCCGTGAAGCATAGTATATTACTGTTTTTGATGTCCCGTTGGTAGGATATTCGTGATCGTACCTCGTCTAGTTTATTGTCCAATGATTGCACGTTGGCGAGTAATATTGACGGTAACGGCAGCTTTCCTAGTTGTCTTCTGCGGGTCCAGACGAGGCATCCGGCTCTTCGTCCTCTGCGTCGCTTCCTTTTGCGAATAATTGGGATGTCTGCCCTGTGGGGTGTTTGAGTTGTTTGAGTCCTGCTTGTTGTTGTTGTCTAATCCAAGGTGAGTGATCGCTGTCCTGATATCCAGAAGCTCTTTTCTTCCGTAAGATACGGTTGCAGGAACATTATGTACAAAATAATTGACAAATATTGCGAAAAAAAACACAGGTTCCTCTCTAGAAACCTAGAGAGGAACCAGGCTATGAGGGGTGGCCAGGTCTCTTCTGGCTGTGCCGGGTGGAGATTATAACAGAACATGGCCAAGATGTTCAAATGTTCATAAATTACCAGCATGGTCAAATAATAATAATCACAGTAGTTGTCGAGGGTGCAACAGGTCAGCACCTCAGGAGTAAATGTCAGTTGGCTTTTCATAGCCGATCATTAAGAGAATCTCAACCGCTCCTGCTGTCTCTAGAGAGTTGAAAACAGCAGGTATGGGACAGGTAGCACGTCTGGTGAACAGGTCAGGGTTCCATAGCCGCAGGCAGAACTGTTGAAACTGGAGCAGCAGCACAGCCAGGTGGACTGGGGACAGCAAGGAGTCATCATGCTAGGTAGTCCTGAGGCATGGTCCTAGGGCTCAGGTCCTCTGAGAGAGAAAAAGAAAGAAAGAGAGAATTAGAGAGAGCATACTTAAATTCACACAGGACACAGGATAAGACAGGAGAAGTACTCCAGATATAACAGACTGACCCTAGCCCCCGACACATGAACTACTGCAGCAAAAATACTGGAGGCTGAGACAGGAGGGGTCAGGAGACACTGAGGCCCCATCCAATGATACCCCCGGACAGGGCCAAACAGGCATGACATAACCCCACCCACTTTGCCAAAGCACAGCCCCCACACCACTAGAGGGATATCTTCAACCACCAATTTACCATCCTGAGACAAGGCTGAGTATAGGCTGAGTATACCAAGTGACGCACCCCTCCTAGGGACGGCATGGAAGAGCATCAGTAAGCCAGTTACTCAGCCCCTGTAATAGGGTTAGAGGCAGAGAATCCCAGTGGAGAGAGGGGAACTGGCCAGGCAGAGACAGCAAGGGCGGTTCGTTGCTCCAGAGCCTTTCCGTTCACCTTCACACTCATGGGCCAGACTACACTCAATCATATGACCTACTGAAGAGATGAGTCTTCAGTAAAGACTTAAAGGTTGAGACTGAGTCTGCGTCTCTCACATGGGTAGGCAGACCATTCCATAAAAATTGAGCTCTATAGGAGAAAGCCCTGCCTCCAACTGTTTGCTTAGAAATTTTAGGGACAATTAGGAGGCCTGCGTCTTGTGACCGTAGCGTACATGTAGGTATGTACGGCAGGACCAAATCGAAAAGATAGGTAGGAGCGGGCCCATGTAAAGCTTTATAGGTTAGCAGTAAAACCTTGAAATCAGCCCTTGCCTTAACAGGAAGCCAGTCTAGGGAGGCTACTGGAGTAATATGATCAAATTTGTTGGTTCTAGTGAGGATTCTAGCAGCCGTATTTAGCACTAACTGAAGTTTATTTAGTGCTTATCCGGGTAGCCGGAAAGTAGAGCATTGCAGTAGTCTAATCTAGAAGTAACAAAAGTAGCAACAGAAAATTCTGCATAATTTTTGGGCAGAAAGTTTCTGATTTTTGCAATGTTATGTAGATGGAAAAAAGCTGTCCTTGAAACCATCTTGATATGTTCGTCAAATGAGAGATCAGGGTCCAGAGTAACGCCGAGGTCCTTCACAGTTTTATTTGAGACGACTGTACAACCATCAAGACTAATTGTCAGATGAACAGTTATGAGCAGCTAGGAACAGCCAGGAACAGTTGGGAACAGTCAGGAACTGTTAGGAACAGTTAGGAACAGCCAGGAACAGTTAGGAACAGCCAGGAACAGTTAGGAACAGCCAGGAACAGTTAGGAACAGCCAGGAACAGTTAGGAACAGTTAGGAACAACCAGGAACAGTCAGAAACAGTTAGGAACAGCCAGGAACAGTTAGGAACAGTTAGGAACAGCCAGGAACAGTTAGGAACAGCCAGGAACAGTTAGGAACAGCCAGGAACAGTTAGGAACAGCCAGGAACAGTTATTAACAGTAAAATATATGTAATAAAGACACTCATTGTCAGCTCTCCTCAACAACATCCCAGCCCTGTCCTGTCCTCTCCAGTCCAGACCTGTCCTGTCCTCTCCAGTTCAGACCTGTCCTGTCCTCTCCAGTCCAGTCCTGTCCTGTCCTCTCCAGTCCAGACCTGTTCTGTCCTCTCCAGTCCAGACCTGTTCTGTCCTCTCCAGTCCAGACCTGTTCTGTCCTCTCCAGTCCAGACCTGTCCTGTCCTCTCCAGTCCAGTCCTGTCCGGTCCAGTCCTGTCCTGTCAAGTCGGTTGTCTGTCTGATCTGATGTTCTGTCCTCCAATCTAGCTAATTGTTCCCAGCGAGATGAACAACTAGAGAACAGACAGAGAGACAAAGGCCCTCAGTGCAACAATGTGAAGCTACTCAGCTAGCGACGTGACTCAACAGTTAGTTTGTGCTGTACGGACAAAGCATTAATTAGAGCAATAACTTCATGCCAGTGTCGTTCCATAGACCCGCTGCATGGGAGCGTCTCTCTCTAGGGTCTGGCCATCGGACCAGGGAACTCAGTGACTCAGGGGACTGGGACTTGGTAGGCATTGGGCCGTTGCATGTGGAGTTGTGTTGTGTTGGGGCTGCAGTAATGACAAACTGGAGAGCAAAGCAGGAGGCCCAGGGAACGCTCTCCGGAAGAAAAAACAACACAAAACATTTCAGATAAATAATATTCCTCATTGTCATCGGCTGTAACGAGAGTTGACATAATTGCTTGGGCCCATTTCTATTCTAATTAGCACAATCCCAGAGTGGACAGCAGACCTGGGTTCAAGAAGTATTTGAAACTTTTCAGATACTCTAGCTATGCTTAATTGAGCTTCACCAATGCAATGGAAGCAACAGGGTAGTCCTGAAATGTCAAATCCCCACCCACTCTTTCAGGTTAAAGTTCAAACCTCCACCCACTCCTACAGGTTAAAGTTCAAATCCCCACCCACTCCTGCAGGTTAAAGTTCAAATCCCCACCCACTCCTGCAGGTTAAAGTTCAAATCCCCACCCACACCAGCAGGATAAAGCAAATGCTCAAAGTTGTTTGTAAGATTTCAGACACAACTTGAACCCAGGTCTGGTGATCAGGACAGAGATTATTGGCCAGGGCAGGAGAAGGGAATCAGACAGGCATGGTGAAGCCATACAAAAAGGGGGCCTCTGGCTTCAGCGTAATTAGGTGAGACAATACCCCTGACTGTTCTGTTCTGTCTGGGCTGGGGCTGGGGCTGGGGCTGGGGATGGGGCTGGGGATGGGGCTGGAGAATAGGGTTCTGGGGGTGCATAGGCTGGCAGGCGACTGGTCGCCCATGAGGAACACATCTCCACAGGTGTCTAATAAGCCCCTAATTGTCTTGTGTGGTTCACACGGGCAGGCAGAGACCAGGCAGACCAGGCATACCCAAGGCAGATGCTGAGACAGCCATGCAGGATGGAACCTAGCAGGGCTCCTGCCGAGACCTCATGGCAGATGCTGAGACAGCCATGCAGGAGTGAACCTAGCAGGGCTCCTGCCGAGACCTCATGGCATGGAGGAAGAAAGGGAGAAATCTGCGTCAACTGTTGCTACGGCAATTTAGTTTCCCTCTTAATTCCCAGACGTCCCATGAAAACATCCCGCGATGGCGTCCCACTCCAAACATGGACTCTTTCCAAACCAACAACATGGAGGAGTAAGAAGTTAAAGAGATTCTGGCAATTAGATTTGTGTACTTAGTCAAAGGCCGATGAACTCGTGTATAACATTGTCATGTCGCTGAGTTGCAGTACGAAGGAAGTCAGAGGTAGTTTCATCGAGCCAATGCTAACTAATCGCAATGACCGGGAGTCTACAGGTACTCTGGCATATGCTAGTCAGGTAGAAAAACGTCTTAAACTGACAGAATTTCACAGTATCCCTTTAACCATGCAGCTACATTCCTCATCTGAACTGACTAGCCTGAAACACCAAATGTGCTAAGACTATAAACTAAGGTAAGATAGGGCAAAATATCCACAGAAGCTATGTTTTAAAAAGTAGACGTCTGTACTCATTTTTGGTCCCAGTACTATTTGTATTTAGAGATTTGAGCTCTGCAACATTTTTAAAGCCAATATTCTATAAGAGGTGCTGGAGCTCTGCAACATTTTTAAAGCCAATATTCTATAAGAGGTACTGGATGTCTGCAACATTTTTAAAGCCAATATTCTATAAGAGATGCTGGAGCTCTGCAACATTTTTAAAGCCAATATTATATAAGAGGTGCTGGAACTTTAGCAGTAGAAAATGTGAGGTGCTGGTATTCAGTTCCTGTGAGCTCCGGCCCAAATCAGCACTACAAAGAAAGAACATAATTATGGTTGGTTTTCGTCGAGACAAATCTTGCCTTGTTTGTTTGAAAGATTTGTTCTACAGGCATACCCAAGTCTCTCATTTCAACACTCTAGTTCTAAGACCTGTCTTGGGTGGATAAAATCTGGTACGTTTCCCCAAAATTTCCCAGGTTTTCCAGAAATCCTGGTTGGAAGATTCCCGTAAGAAGGAGGGACATTCGGAATCTTCCAACCAGGACTTTTTGGAAAACCTGGGAATTTGGGGAAAATGTACCATAATTTTGCAACTCTTTCCCCAAGACAGGGGGTACCCTCACAGGCTCCATCGTCTCTAACACACACAAACACCAGTCACCCCCTACTGTCCCATGCCTGGCGGCTCAGACCCACGTCAATCTGATGTGCTCTCAGCCTTTTTAAATTAGCTGTCAATTAGAGCTAACCAATCAACTCTTCGCCTAATTAAGCAATAACACCAGGCAGCTCCCATACAGGCCATTGTGGGAAACTAGGAGCTAGCGAACTTACTGTGGATCAGGAGTGTAACTCAGTGATCACTCTGTCACTGCGTTCTCTGGATGGAAAACAGGGTTGGAAAGAGGGAGGGGGCAGGGTGAACTCACACTGCTTTGATGGGACAGGGGCGTTGGCAACTAAACAGAGAGCTTTTACAGCACTGATTGAAGAATATTTAGTCACAGTGGGTTTGACTGGGTTTTGAATCCCAGGTATCCTGCATGGCGTAAGACTGTCTTAGCCTGCTGAGCTCTGGAATCCAATGCAAGTTTGTGTGTCTGTGTGTCTGTCTGTCTGTGTGTCTGTGTGTCTGTGTGTGTGTGTTTGCGTGTGTGTTTGCGTGTGTGTGTGTGTGTTTGCGTGTATGTTTGCGTGTGTGTGTGTGTTTGCGTGTGTGTTTGCGTGTGTGTGTGTGTGTTTGCGTGTATGTTTGCGTGTGTGTGTGTGTGTGTGTGTGTGTGTGTGTGTGTGTGTGTGTGTGTGTGTGTGTGTGTGTGTGTGTGTGTGTGTGTGTGTGTGTGTGTGTGTGTGTGTGTGTGTGTGTGTGTGTGTGCGTGCGTACTGAACAAAACCTGATCGGTAAGAAGTAATTCTCCATCTCTTTACCATCATGTGTATCCGTCTACACCATAAGGTCAAAGGTCAAGCCCAGTTCGCAGTGACCCTCACTCACTCAGTAATATATTTGAACCAGGAGGAGTCCTGTGTCAGGACGTTTCAGTACGTCTGACTAAGGGCTCTATTCAATCCGCATCGTAGTTCAGCTTTACAGTGTGAATGACATTTAGAGGCAACTCTCACCTTACAGAGAGAGGTGGACATGGGCCCCGTCAGAGAGGTGGGCATCGGCCCCGTCAGAGAGGTGGGCATGGGCCCCATCAGAGAGGTGGGCATGGGCCCCGTCAAAAAGGTCAACGAGGTGAGAATGGCTGTGTGCTGACCGTACAGCAGGAGTGTATAGTGGTGGAAATGGTGAAATGGTCATTGAGGAGAACAATGACCCGTTTGCCAATGTGGCATTTATCAGCCTACCAACAATCACCTGCCATTTGAAGAGGCACCAGGTATCTATGAAACACATTTACCTGGTGCCTTCTGAGAGAAACAACTGCAGGCCGAGTATGTTCAGGGTACAGCGCTATATACTGTATTACAGTTACTATTAATGCACATGCTACTTCACATTATCATACTGGAATTATACTGTAAAAATAACTAACCAAACATGTATTTTTAGAGGGTGTTTGATGCTGCTGTGAACCATCACAACTATATCTTTGTCGACGAAGCGGACTTCAAACAGGCCAAAACTAAGGTACCGTAGGCGGAACCTCGTCGGACAAATGGGCGACCGTCCAAGTGCCTGGACAACGAAGGGGAAACGTCTCCATGTGCGCTGCTATCTCTGAAGATGGTGTGGTAGGACATAGGCCATTACTAGGATCCTACAACGCTGCTCACCTCCACTGTGTTTCTCAATTAAATTGATCAGGCCTGTCAAGGTGAAGCGGTCACCTGTGTGGGTCAATGTCAGGTTCCACCATTCAGAGGTGGTTTCGGGCCTGATGATTAAATTAACTAAACGTTATTGTCATGTATACTCCCTCTCCGGCCTCTAGGTCATCACGCTGCTGATTATCCCGCACACCTGTCACCATCATCTCACGCACCTGCTCCTCATGACACTCACCTGGACTCCATCACCTCCTTGATTATCTTCCCTGTATCTGTCACTCCCCTTGGTTCTTTCCTCAGGTATTATTGACTCTGGTTTCATGTCGGTGTGTTTATGTTTCGTGTTTTATTATTTAATTTATTTGTTAAAACACTCGCTCCCTGAACTCGCTCCCTGAACTCGCTCCCTGAACTTACTTCCTGACTCTCAGCGCGCACAGTTAATGTTATGTTGTTCTTTCAATCAATCAGACAGTATGTTGCAATTCTGTTTTCATTGTTATATGTTTTTGTATGAATGGTTGTAATCTTCATTAATCACACCTTTGATTACACATTGGATAGATATAATGAAAATTATCGATTTGATGTCAAATTTGTTGGGTAATTTAAGTCCATTGCCTAATATGAAAACTGTTTAATCTACTGTAATTTAATCTACTGTAATTTAATCTACTGTAATTTAATCTACTGTAATTTAAAGTACTGTAGCATATCACTTTCAGCGATTTGAAAAACTCCTTGTATTGTTTTCTATTGGATTAACTGGTAGTTAAAATAACTCAATTGAAAATATATCATTATGTTGTGTTTTGTTGATTAAACCTTTGTTCTCATTACATTTCAAAATAAACAAATATATTTTGAATCAACGGTTGTGTGGTGAGAGATATTTTACAATCCGAATGAAAGACAGGTTTTGAATGAAAGGCTGCGTTACAAGTCTAACCAGAGTGTTGTACTAAGAGTTGTGAACATGTACCACATACTTGTGAAAAATAGTACCAAAGCTATTTAAAAAAAAAAAAATGAAATAAGATATGCCAATTAGCACACACTTTTGTCCAAAGCAATTTACAGTAGTGCGGGCAGGCATACATTTTCGTTTGGGTGACCACAACCCACAATACCCACTTGACAACCACCTGATAAAGCAGAGATGAGATGATGATATGGGGGGTGGGAGAGGAGAGGGGGACAGAGAAGAGAGACTGGGGGGGAGGAGAGAGCGAGAGACCGGAGGGGGAATAGAGGAGAGAGAGAGACCGGAGGGGGGATAGAGGAGATAGAGAGACTGGGGGGATAGAGGAGAGGGAGACCGGAGGGGGGATAGAGGTAGAGAGAGACCGGAGAGGGAATAGAGGAGAGAGAGAGACTGGGGGGATAGAGGTAGAGAGAGACCGGAGGGGGAATAGAGGAGAGAGAGAGACTGGAGGGGGGATAGAGCAGAGAGAGAGACCGGAGGGGGGATAGAGGAGATAGAGAGACTGGGGGGATAGAGGAGAGGGAGACCGGAGGGGGGATAGAGGTAGAGAGAGACCGGAGAGGGAATAGAGGAGAGAGAGAGACTGGGGGGATAGAGGTAGAGAGAGACCGGAGGGGGAATAGAGGAGAGAGAGAGACTGGAGGGGGGATAGAGCAGAGAGAGAGACCGGAGGGGGGATAGAGGAGAGGGAGAGACTGGGGGGAGGATAGAGGAGAGAGAGAGAGACCGGAGGGAGGATAGAGGAGGGGGAATAGAGGAGAGAGAGAGCCTGGAGGGGGGATAGAGGAGAAAGAGAGGCTGGAGGGGGATAGAGGAGAGAGAGAGACTGGGGGGATAGAGGTAGAGAGAGACCGGAGGGGGAATAGAGGAGAGAGAGAGACTGGGGGGATAGAGGAGAGAGAGAGACCGGAGGGGGAATAGAGGAGAGAGAGAGACTGGGGGGATAGAGGAGAGAGAGAGACCGGAGGTGAGAATAGAGCAGAGAGAGAGAGACTGGAGGGGGGATAGAGGAGAAAGAGAGGCTGGAGGGGGATAGAGGAGAGAGAGAGACTGGGGGGATAGAGGTAGAGAGAGACCTGAGGGGGAATAGAGGAGAGAGAGAGAGACTGGGGGATAGAGGTAGAGAGAGACCGGAGGGGGAATAGAGGAGAGAGAGACTGGGGGGATAGAGGTAGAGAGAGACCGGAGGGGGAATAGAGGAGAGAGAGAGACTGGGGGGATAGAGGAGAGAGAGAGACCGGAGGGAGAATAGAGCAGAGAGAGAGAGACTGGAGGGGGGATAGAGCAGAGAGAGAGACCGGAGGGAGGATAGAGGAGGGGGAATAGAGGAGAGAGAGAGCCTGGAGGGGGGATAGAGGAGAAAGAGAGGCTGGAGGGGGATAGAGGAGAGAGAGAGAGACCGGAGGGGGGATAGAGGAGAAAGAGAGACTGGAGGGGGGATAGAGGAGAGAGAGAGACCAGAGGGGGATAGAGGAAAGAGAGAGACCGGAGGGGGGATAGAGGAGAAAGAGACTGGAGGGGGGATAGAGGAAAGAGAGAGACCGGAGGGGGGATAGAGGAGAGAGAGAGACCGGAGGGGGGATAGAGGAGAGAGAGAGACTAGAGGGGGGATAAAGGGGAGTGTGTGTGTGTGTGTGTGTGTGTGTGTGTGTGTGTGTGTGTGTGTGTGTGTGTGTGTGTGTGTGTGTGTGTGTGTGTGTGTGTATGTGTGTGTGTGTGTGTGTGTGTGTGTGTGTGTGTGTGTGTGTGTGTGTGTGTGTGTGTGTGCTTTTGGGAACTATTCAGACCCCTTCCCATTTTCCACACGCTACAGCCTTGTTCTAAAATTCATTAAATACTTTTCCCCTTCCTCATCAATCTGCACACAATACCCATAATACCCCAAAATGACAAAACAAAAACATTTTTTTTCACATTTTTTACAAATTGAAAACAGATATACATTATTTATATAAGTATTCAGGCCCTTTGCAATTAGACTCAAGATTGAGCTCAGGTTCATCCTGTTTCCAGTGATCATCTTTGAGATCTTTTTTACAACTTGATTGGAGTCCACCTGTGGCAAATTCAATTGATTGGACATGATTTGGAAAGGCACACACCTGTCTATATAAAGTCCCACAGTTGACAGTGCATGTCAGATCAGAAACAAGGCCATGAGGTCGAAGGAATTGTCCGTAGAGCTCCGAGACAAGACTGTGTCGAGTCACAGATCTGGTCAAGGGTACAAAAAGCATTCTGCAGCATTAAAGGTCCCCAAGAACACAGTGGCCTCCATTGTTAAATGGAAGAAGTTTGGAACCACCAAGACTCTTCCTAGAGCTGGCCGCCTGGCCGAACTGAGCAATCGGGGAGAAGAGCCTGGTCAGGGAGGTGACCAAGAACCCGATGGTCACTCTGACAGAGCTCCAGAGTTCCTCTGTGGAGATGGGAGAACCTTCCAGAAGGACAACCATCTCTGCAGCACTCCACCAATCTCCACCAATCAGGCCTTTATGGTAGAGTGGCCAGACGGAAGCCACTCCTCAGTGAAAAGCACATGACAGCCTGCTTTGAGTTTGCCAATAGACACCTCAAGGACTCCGATTATGAGAAACAAAATTCTCTGGTCTGATGAAACCAAGACTGAACTCTTTCGCCTAAATGCCAAGCGTCACATCAGAAGGAAACCTGGCACCATCCCTACGGTGAAGCATGGTGGTGGCAGCATCATGCTGTGGGGATGTTTTTCAGCGGCAGGGACTGGGAAACTAGTCATGATCGAGGGAAAGATGAATGGAGCAAAGTACAGAGAGATCCTTGATGAAAACCTACTCCAGAGCACTCAGGACATCAGAATGGGGCGAAGGTTCACCTTCCAACATGACAATGACTGTAAGCACACAGCCGAGACAATGCAGGAGTGGCTTCGGGACAAGTCTCTGAATGTCCTTGGTTGCCAAAGCCAGAACTCGGACTTGAACCCAATCAAACATCTCTGGAGAGACCTGAAAACAGCTGTGCAACGACACTCCCCATCCAACCTGACAGAGCTTGAGAGGATCTGCAGAGACGAATGGGAGAAACTCCGCAAATACAGGTGTGCCAAGCTTGTAGCGTCAAACCCAAGAAGACTCAAGGCTGTAATCGCTGCCAAAGGTGCTTCATCAAAGTACTGAGTGAAGGGTCTGAATAGTTATGTAAATGTGATTTTTCTGTTTTTTGTTTGTTTTAAAACATTTGCAACAATATATAAAAATGTGTTTTTGCTTTCATGGTTTGTCTTTATGAGCTATTGTGTGAAGATTGATGAGTGGGAATGAACTTCCGAATGTACTTTATGTACTGTATAGACTATATACTGTATCTACTATATTCTGTATAGACTATATACTGTATCTACTATATACTGTATAGACTATATACTGTATCTACTATATCCTGTATAGACTATATACTGTATCTACTATGTACTGTGTCTACTATGTACTTTATCTACTATGTACTGTATCTACAATATACTGTATCTACTATATACTGTATCTACTATATCCTGTATAGACTATATACTGTATAGACTATGTACTGTATCTACTATGTACTATATAGACTTTATACTGTATAGACTATATACTATATAGACTATATACTGTATCTACTATGTACTGTATATACTATGTACTGTATAGACTATATACTGTATAGACTATATACTGTATAGACTATATACTGCTTAGAGAATATACTGTATAGACTATGTACTGTATAGACTATATACTGTCTAGACTATATACTGTGAAGACTATGTACTGTATAGACTATATACTCTATCTACTATATACTGTATAGACTATATTATTTATCTACTATATACTGTATAGACGAAATACTGTATCTACTATATACTGTATAGACTATGTACTGTATAGACTATATACTGTATAGACTATGTACTGTATATATTATATACTGTATAGACTATATACTGCATAGACTATATACTGCATAGACTATGTACTGTATAGACTATATACTGTATAGACTATATACTGTATCTACTATATACTGTATCTACTATATACTGTATAGACTATGTACTGTATAGACTATGTACTGTATATTATTTTCTGTAATATATTATATTATGTAATATATTATATTCTGTATAGACTATGTACTGTATACATTATATACCACATATATCATACACTGTAATATATTATATTCTGTAATATATTATATACTGTATAGACTATGTACTGTATATATTATTTTCTGTAATATATTATATTATGTAATATATTATATACTGTAATATATTATATACTGTATAGACCATATACTGTACAGACTATGTACTGTATAGACTATATACTGTATAGACTATGTACTGTATAGACTATATATTTAATATATTATTTTCTGTAATATATTATATACTGTAACATATTATATTATGTAATATATTATATTCTGTATAGACTATGTACTGTATAGACTATGTACTGTATAGACTATATTCTGTATAGACTATGTACTGTATAGACTATGTACTGTATAGACTATGTACTGTATAGACTATGTACTGTATAGACTATGTACTGTATATATTATTTGATGTCATATATTATATACTGTATATATTATACTCTGTAATATATTCTATTATGTATAGACTATATTCTGTATAGTCTATGTACTGTATAGACTATATACTGTATAGACTATATTCTGTATAGACTATGTACTGTATAGACTATATTCTGTATAGACTATGTACTGTATAGACTATGTACTGTATAGACTATATTCTGTATAGACTATATACTGTATAGACTATATTCTGTATAGACTATGTACTGTATAGACTATATTCTGTATAGACTATGTACTGTATAGACTATGTACTGTATAGACTATATTCTGTATAGACTATATACTGTATAGACTATATTCTGTATAGACTATGTACTGTATAGACTATATTCTGTATAGACTATGTACTGTATAGACTATATTCTGTATAGACTATATACTGTATAGACTATATTCTGTATAGACTATGTACTGTATAGACTATGTACTGTATAGACTATGTACTGTATAGACTATGTACTGTATATATTATTTTATGTCATATATTATATACTGTACATATTATACTCTGTAATATATCATATACTGTATATACTATATTCCGTATAGACTATGTACTGTATAGACTATATTCCGTATAGACTATATACTGTATAGACTATATATTGTATAGACTATATTATGTATAGACTATATTCTGTATAGACTATATTCCGTATTTATTATATTCTGTATGTATTAAACTCTGTAATATATTATGTACTGTATAGACTATATACTGTATGTATTATATTCTGTACAGACTATATTCTGTATACATTATACTCTGTATATATTATACTCTGTATACATTATACTCTGTATATATTATACTCTGTATATATTATATTCTGTGCAGACTATATTCTGTATATATTATATTCGGTACAGACTATATTCTGTATATATTATACTCTGTAATATATTATATACTGTATAGACTATATTCTGTATATAGTATACTCTGTAATATATTATATACTGTATAGACTATGTACTGTAATATATTATATACTGTATAGACTATGTACTGTATCAGAGACCGTTTTTACTCTATTCAGTTGGTTTTGAAGTTATGTATCCAAATATTATAAAACCTTACTTCAGATCAAACGTCAAATGATTGATCATTCAAATTATTGAACGTTGAGGCATATTGTGCCACGCAGTGCACACTGCGCTCGAGATGAGACAAATGACGTATCCACTAACCATCATGGGGGTCATTAGCAGAAAATCGATGGTGCTGTTTGGTGGTGCAGCGGCGGCGGCCCACCATCCCATCACACGCCGTTCTAGAAGGACGCCAAACGGGTCCGGGATAAATCAGGTATTTATTTATTCATTGCCACATGGCACTTTGATAAGGTCGGTGTTATCTCCTGCCTCCATCGAAGGCGTCTGCTCATTTCCATAAATTGTATCTCAGTCCTCGACATAATTACGTGTCCAGATGTCCAAAAGTGTGCCACAAATTATCCCTGAGCGAAACAAACTCCACCTTAATTGAATAATAGCTGATTAGACAGGATTAGTTATGTAAAAAAATTAAATAATTGGGGGATATTTTCGTTCGATATCTGCTCAATATAAAATCACAAAACAGGTTCTCGTGAGAGGGAGATGAATGGAATGAAGCTGGAGATATCTTTGACTTGGTCCTAAAATCTGTAACCTTTTAGGAGGTCTTTGTTTGACCATGCTGTCAAGGTCGTCAACATCATTTTTGAAATCGGATTTGTGTTTTCACATCCTTGTCAACGTCTTTATTTTTTTTCATACATACAATCTATATCCCTGTAGATAATAGCAATGTGATGAAACGTCATCACCATCCCTCACCAAGAAAAACAACACGCTCGTTTTAATCATGGCCTTTGTTATTTGTGGTCATTTTAGGGCATTAACTGTAAAGGATGGGGTTTTTAAATCGTTCTGATGCCACCCTGTTGTGTGTGTGTCCTAAATACTCTGAACAGGGACATTGTACTCTTAATCATGTGACCTGTTTAAAAAAAAAATACAAAAAAAGTAATATCAACAGATGCGCAAAATGAAGCATTGTGAAAAAACATTTAGTATGCAAAACTAATTAGAATATGCAAATCGCTCGCGCAGCCCACTGATTAGACGTCAGGGATTAATTTTTATGAGCGTTTTTTAACAAATTAATTAGTTATTCTGTATACTGGTAATAAACTGTTTGAATTGCGACCTGACATTTTAGCTCTAGTGATGTTTTTCGGATTACCACAAGAACTTGAGTTTTAGTGTATTCTTTATTTGATAGGCTACATCAGTGGTAGGCCAATTAATTCATCGAGGTTAAAGAATATGCATTTTTGTCATAATTTTTATTCTGATTAAGGTCAAATAGCCTAAATGAGATCCAGTCAGGTATCCAGTCAAGTATGCCTACAAATCGAGACACACAAAAAACACACATATAAACAAAAATCGATTGTAATTATGACAGACAAAACGAAATGAAGCCTAACATATTATTAAAGGTTATGTTGCTGAATAGTAACAACAATAATATGTAGGCTTATGTTGTTTTTTGTTTTTTCCTTGATTCGTTTTTTCCTTACTCACTTTTACAACATCTATGATACAACCATAGATCCAGTGGTCATCATAGTGGTCATTATCCAAAGTCATATTCAATATTGTGTTCCATTGTGTCATATTTCCTTATATAGTATATTAATGACACGGGAATGATGTGATATTCAGAGCCAGTCAGGCACAGACCCAAACTCTGTCCAGATTAAGCAGTTGAGGGCTTTATCCGGATGATTGGATACTTTACGACCCGATGGCTGCGGGATTAAGGCCCTGGAATCATCGAGACAGGGATAGGGAGATGGAGAACCCGGGCTACAGTGAAAGTAATACCCAGAACAAGTTTTTAGTAATCGATTTTTACTCTACGCTGGTAATATAATGAAAGGTTTTACTCAAGCCTTCAAAAACACTCTCCTTTGTTGTGGCCATTTATTGTGTGAGTTGAGGATTCAATTGAGCGGTCCTGATTGGGCGAGACATGTCGAGAATGTTTTTTGTTAGGTCCTGTGTCTCGTTGAGATTAGATTGTATTCATGTGAATTCAATCTTGGGAGAAAAATCAACACTTAACTAATTGGACGGGAATTAAAATAGCCTACAATTTAAACACATATTTACATAGCCTATGTCGCAGCATTAAAAAAAGTAATGGTTTGCCTTATTTATGTGGTTCATAATTGGATTCTTGATAGTCTGTAGTTTAAAATGAACTCGTCACCTCAAGTATTACCTTATGCAAAAAACGATTCCCTGTTACCTTATCGAATGTCCAGATTCATAATCCATCACTTCGTTAAACTCAGACAGTAAACATATCAATGTAGAATAATGTTTCGATTTTCGACGACAGCTTGATCTGAAAAAAAAAAACAACACTTGACAACCTAAAAAAAAATCGAATAAGCATGTATGGCGTTGGCAACGCGCACTATTCTGTGAACCACAGTCTTGATGGCGGTAAAATAACAGGAGCTCTGCATTCTGATTCATGTCACCAATTCTGGACCGTTTGCAGTAACAGAGGCTTTATGGTGGGTTAATAAACCATGTTGTCTGGAAAAACCTTCTCTTAATTAACAAATCTAAAAAGACTTTAAAATGCATTTTATTTGAATCGATCTGCCATCGCGAAAGAATCGCTTGACCCCTTCTGTTGTCTTGTTGAATGTGGCGTTGAGTTCTCTCTGTGGTAATTGGCTGAGAGAAATGACCCCTGGCGCCAGGAACCTGTTGGATAAAAAGGGAACGTTGCGGAGGGAGAAAAAAGCAGAGAGAGAGAGAGAGAGAGAGAGAGAGCACACTGGTGATTGCACACGGGACTGGCTTGTGCAGGGCGGGAACACCAATCAGGGAATACCATCAGAGAACAGTTATGACAGGAAAATAATGGACCGTTCTTTTCAGACTCTTTGAATAAACAGAAAATGGCTTCGCCCTTAAAACTAGTTGGACTTCAGCACCAACCGTCGAAAATGGGTTCTATTACGACACATAGATGCACAGGATTTGGAATCCAGGAAATTCTGGGCTTGAACAAGGAGCCGCCCGCGTTTCCGCGGCATCCGTTGGAATCTCTGCAGCACAGGGCGCACCTTCTGACGGCTAGGTCGGCTTTGGGCCCCGCGGCAGTCGGGGTTGGAATGGGAATTATTGGTCCAGGAGGGATTCATTCGTTTTACAGCCAGCCTGCCTTTCTGGAGGTGTTGCAGGAGGCGCAGAGTGTTCACCTTCAGCCGCTCAACAGGGCCAGGGCAACGGGACAGCTGGATGCCCACCACTCCGCAAGCTGTTCTGGTAAATTTAGAAAAATGTTTTATTTACATTTGTATATTTATGTTAAACAAATAGACTCGTTTTTAATGGTGAACGAGTGCTGCGAGTTTTCAATCTCATTTGATTTAATCTTTTAGTTGCACCTCGACTCACGTTGGTTTGAGCGCCCTCCACTTCTTTCCAAAGTTTATGTTGCAGCCAAATGAAAATGTAATTCTGATTTTAATGATTGCAAATTCTCTTCTCCTCTCGCCACACTGTAGGACAGTGTTTCCTAAACTAAATAGCCACAGGTATATTGCTAATACAATTACAATATAATACTTATAAACTGTTATCCTCCACAGGGATTACCAAAAACTCGGTCCCTCGGGACCCCAAATTGCACGTTTGGTTTTGCCCTAACATCACACAGCTGATTCAAATGAGCAGAGCTTAATGATTAGTTATGTGATTTTTCGAGTCGGCTGTGTTAATAAGTGCTCCGGAAAAAACCAAAACGTGAGCACCTTGGGGTCCCGAGGACCGGGTTTTGGTAAACCCTGTGTAGGATAACAGTTTATAAGTATTATGTTGTAATTGTATTAGCAATATACCTGCGGCTATTTAATAATAAACTAGGGTTGTTTATTTACAGATTCAGATGACGTTTCCTCCAGTGAAAAGACATTTTCTAATTCATCCATGAGCCAGAACAAGAAAAGAAAGAAGAGACGTCACAGGTAAAACTATTAACTATTACTAATATTTACCTCACTGTGTTTGAATTGGACTATAAGACATTTTAGGGATATATAAATGAACACAATTCCGTGCGAAGTTTTTTTTTGTGAAGCGTTTGGAAAGCGAAATATTAAAATTCATATAACCTACAGTATTTCGATGTATGCACCTCCCTACATCTTCTCAGAACACGTATATTAACGAAAACGTCTAAAACAACTCATTGTCAAGAATGAATCGAAATAGATCTCTAAATTATTTTAATTCTTCAAATAGAGATGAGATGGTATATCATTATGACATTTGTTTTGCGATAGGAGACGGCTTATATTATATTTATTATTATTATTATATATTATATTATATATACTAATTAGTCGAGAGGTTTATATTTTCGATACAGTTCTCTTCCTACTGTAGCAATAAAGAAAACGAAGTAGAAAATCGATTTTCTTCATTTGATAACATAACAGTATTCCGCATGAAATATTTTGAATAAAAAAAATCTTGACATTTTAATGCATGCAATCACGGATAGCCTACAAGGTGTCAATATCTCTGGTGCCGTTTATTCCACAAGTAGTTTAATTTAAGGGGGGGGGGGGGGGGGGGGGGGGGGGGGGGGGGGGGGGGGGGAATGAATGTCCTGATAATGTAATTATTTATGGAACTTATTCATATTTTTATTTGATAAATAGTTTTGTGATCTATGTGGTATGAACTAAACATTCTGTATTGACTAAATTATGATTATCTATTGTTATTAAAACGTTTTTGATTGGCCGAGATTTGATTCAGAGTGGAAAGTGTATGCTTTGTGCTTGACATACACAGCACTTCATTCACTTATATATATATATTTAAGGGCAATGGTGTTTAAAAAAAAAACATATCTATTTTTATTTAACTTATTTTTATCCAGGAAGTCCTTTTGAGGTCAGAATATCTATTTTTATGAGGGAGACCTTGATTTTATAGACTTGAAACTTGGAGGCAGAATTCAACTCTAAAATGTTTGTCACCAAAATAAGTTTGTTTGTTTGTTCTCTTCTCTCATCAGAACTATATTTACTTCGTATCAGCTGGACGAGTTGGAGAAGGCTTTCAACGAGGCCCACTACCCCGATGTTTACGCCAGAGAGATGCTCTCCATGAAGACGGAACTTCCAGAGGACAGGATACAGGTGCATAACATACTGTAACCTGGCTGTGTGTGTGTGTGTGTGTGTGTGGCCTGATGTGTGTCTGTGTGTGCTCATACTGTAACCTGGCTGTGTGTGTGTGTGTGTGTGTGTGTGTGTGTGTGTGTGGCCTGATGTGTGTCTGTGTGTGCTCATACTGTAACCTGGCAGTGTGTGTGTGTGTGTGCAACACTCTGTCATCATCACCGCACCTTCTCTGATCAATTACAGTTGAGCGTGCATAACTATCCCCCCCCCCCCCCCCCCCCCCCCCCCCCCCCCAAAAAAAAAAAGGTGTAGAGCCACCCTTTGCAGCAATTACAGCTGCAAGTCTCTTGGGGTGTGTCTCTATCAGCTTGGCACATCTAGCCACTGGGATTTTTGCCGATTCTTCAAGGCCAAACTGCTCCAGCTCCTTCAAGTTGGATAGGTTCCGCTGGTGTACAACAATCTTTAAGTCATACCACAGATTCTCAATTGGATTGAGGTCTGGGCTTTGACTAGGTCATCCCAAGACATTTAAATGTTTCCCCTTAAACCACTCGAGTGTTGCTTTAGCAGTATGCTTAGGGTCATTGTCCGGCTGAAAGATGAACCTCCGTCCCAGTCTCAAATCTCTGGAAGACTGAAACAGGTTTCCCTCAAGAATTTCCCTGTATTTAGCGCCATCCATCATTCCTTAAATTCTGACCAGTTTCCAAGTCCCTACCGAGGAAAAACATCCCCAGAGCATGATGCTGCCACACCATGCTTCACTGTGGGGATGATGTTCTCGGGGTGATGAGAAGTGTTGGGTTTGCGCCAGACATAGCATTTTCCTTGATGGCAACAATTTTAGTCTCATCTGACCAGAGTTTCCCGCATGCCTTTTGGTGAACACCAAACGTGTTTGCTTATTTTTTTCTTTAAGCAATGGATTTGTTTTGGTCACTCTTCCGTAAAGCCCAACTCTGTGGAGTGTACAGCTTAAAGTGGTTTTATGGACAGATACTCCAATCTCCGCTGTGGAGCTTTGCAGCTCATTCAGGGTTATCTTTGGTCTCTTTGATGCCTCTCTGATTAATGCCCTCCTTGTCTAGTCTGATTAATGCCCTCCTTGTCGAGTTTTGGTGGGCGGCCCTCTCTTGGCAGGTTTGTTGTGGTGCCATATTCTTTCCATTTTCTAATAATGGATTTAATGGTGCTCCATGGGTTGTTCAATGTTTCTGATATTTTTTATAACCCAGCCCTGATCTGTACTTCTCCACAACTTTGTCCCTGACGTATTTGGAGAGCTCCTTGGTCTTCATGTTGCCGCTTGCTTGGTGGTGCCCCTTGCTTTTTGGTGTTGCAGACTCTGGAGCCTTTCAGAACAGGTGTGTGTGTATATACACTGCTCAAAAAAATAAAGGAACACTAAAATAACACATCCTAGATCTGAATGAATGAAATATTCTTATTAAATACTTTTTTCGTTACATAGTTGAATGTGCTGACAACAAAATCACACAAAAATTATCAATGGAAATCAAATTTATCAACCCATGGAGGTCTGAATTTGTAGTCACATTCAAAATTAAAGTGGAAAACCACACTACAGGCTGATCCAACTTTGATGTAATGTCCTTAAAACAAGTCAAAATGAGGCTCAGTAGTGTGTGTGGCCTCCACGTGCCTGTATGACCTCCCTACAATGCCTGGGCATGCTCCTGATGAGGTGGCGGATGGACTCCTGAGGGATCTCCTCCCAGACCTGGACTAAAGCATCCGCCAACTCCTGGACAGTCTGTGGTGCAACGTGGCGTTGGTGGATGGAGCGAGACATGATGTCCCAGATGTGCTCAATTGGATTCAGGTCTGGGGAACAGGCAGGCCAATCTAGTGCTCCTCCTGCTCCTCCTTGCACAAAGGCATAGGTAGTGGTCCTGCTGCTGGGTTGTTGCCCTCCCATGGCCTCCTCCACGTCTCCTGATGTACTGAACTGTCTCCTGGTAGCACCTCCATGCTCTGGACACTACACTGACAGACACAGCAAACCTTCTTGCCACAGCTCGCATTGATGTGCCATCCTGGATGAGCTGCACTACCTGAGCCACTTGTGTGGGTTGTAGACTCCATCTCATGCTACCACTAGAGTGAAAGCACCGCCAGCATTCAAAAGTGACCAAAACATCAGCCAGGAAGCATAGGAACTGAGAAGTGGTCTGTGGTCACCACCTGCAGAACCACTCCTTTATTGGGGATGTCTTGCTATTTTGCCTAGAATTTCCACCTGTTGTCTATTCCATTTGCACAACAGCATGTGAAATGTATTGTCAATCAGTGTTGCTTCCTAAGTGGACAGTTTGATTTCACAGAAGTGTGATTGACTTGGAGTTACATTTTGTTGTTTAAGTGTTCCCTTTATTTTTTTGAGCAGTGTATATACTGCGATCATGTGACACTTATATTGCACACAGGTGGACTTTATTTAACTAATTATGTGACTTCTGAAAGTAATTGGTTGCACCAGGTCTTATTTAGGGGCTTTATAGCGAAGGGGGTTAATACATATGCACGCACCACTTTTACGTTTTCTATTTTTTGAAAGAAGTAGTTTTTTTCACTTCACCAATTTTGGACAATTTTGTGTATGTCCAATACATGAGAACCAAATATAAATCAATTTAAATTACAGGTTGTAATGCAACAAAATAGGAAAAACGCCAAAGGGGATGAATACTTTCGCAAGGCACTGTAATACCACCACCACACCTTCTCTGCTCAATTAACACCCTATCACCACCACCACCACACCTTCTCTGCTCAATTAACACCCTATCACCACCACCACACCTTCTCTGCTCAATTAACACCCTATCACCACTACCACCACACCTTCTCTGCTCAATTAACACCCTATCACCACCACCACCACACCTTCTCTGCTCAATTAACACCCTATCACCACTACCACCACACCTTCTCTGCTCAATTAACACCACATTTCCTCTGGTGTAATTCGTTAAATCATCCATCGACTCAGCCATCGACTCAGCCATCGACTCAGCCATCCACTCAGCCATCCACTCAGCCATCCACTCAGCCATCCACTCAGCCATCCACTCAGCCAGACAGGAAGGCGGAGAGATGCTTTTAACACAAGGCATGGTGGGAGCCATCAATGAAAGGATAACTACAGTGAAATTAATTAGCATGGGTCAATGGCAGGGCTCTCCTGGGTTCTTAGCTCTTTAATTTCCCTGGTGATTTTTGAAAGCCTGTCACCCATTGATTGGCTCTGGAAATTAACTTATTTTTCAATCAGCCTCCACGTGCCCCTAGGGTCAACCTTCTCTCCTCCCCTTTCTCAGCTCAGCTGTTTCACACACGCGCACACACAGCACGTGTACACACAGACACACACACAAACACACACACACTCTGCTCTCTGCTGTGTGCCCTGGAAGTAATTCCTTATCTCCAGACCTATCACCGTGAGATGGGGGTTATCTCCAGACCCATCTCTCTTCTCTCTGTATCTTTCTCCCTGATCTATATGCATGTCTCTGAATCTGAAGTGGTGAGGTTATTACTGGGTCTCCACTGTGGAAATCAATTTAGGCACTCGATTAGTCTAGGGGAGAGGGAGTCGCACACACACACACACACACACACACACACACACACACACACACACACACACACACACACACACACACACACACACAGGTGAATCTAGCAGAAACAGCATAATATCTGCTTATCGTCTCCATCAGGTGTCCTTGTTCTATAACTAGAGAATAAAGACTGTGGTACACAATCATTATGTCCAATCAATGGACGTTTAAGTTCACCAGGCTACTCTCACCTTATCATGTGGGTGTGATACCAGTGACTTGATGTTTAAATTGAGACGTCCTCTTTCCGCTCTCCATCACAGGACTCCTTGAAACACAGTGATTGTTGCTAAGTGGACCATCCTAGCTAAATACTGATTGTTTTTTAAAATCTCTTTTTTTTCATATCAGATCTTCATATCAGATCTTCTTTTTGTTAGGATGTGTGTAAAACATTTAGTGTCTGCTACGCCAATTTGCTGTTTGACTTATGGATGATGTCAATACAGCTATATATATATATATATATTATATATACATATATTTTTACTTGTTTTATATTATATTGAAGGACATATGCAGAAACATAAAATGCAGTCAAGTTTGGACAACTATTTATTCAAGGGTTTTTCTTAATTTTGTACTATTTTCTACGTTGTATAATAATAGCTAAGACATCAGAACTATCATATAACACATATGGAATCATGGAGTAACCAAAAAAGTGTTAAACAAATCAAAATATATTTGAGATTCTTCAAAGTAGCCACCTTGATGACAGATTTGCAAACTCTTGGCATTCTCTCAACCAGCTTCACCTGGAATGCTTTTCCAGCAGTCTTGAAGGAGTTCCCACATATGCTGAGCACTTTTTGGCAATGGTGTAAAGTACTCAAGTATGACAATTGGGTACTTTTTCCACCACTGCTTGTTGGCTGCTTTTCCTTCACTCTGCGGTCCAACTAATCCCAAACCATCTCAATTGGTTTGAGCTTCGGGTGATTGTGGAGGCCAGGTCATCCCCATCACTCTCCTTCTTGGTCAAATAGCCCTTAAACAGCCTGGAAGTGTGTTGGGTCATTGTCCTGTTGAAAAACAAATGATAGTCCCACTAAGCACAAACCAGATGGGACGGTGTATCGCTGCAGAATGCTGAGAGCCTGCTGGTTATGTGTGTCTTGAATTCTAAATAAATCAGTGTCACCAGCAAAGCACCATCACACCTCCCGATGTAGAGATCATCCGTTCACCTACTCTGCGTCACAAAGACACGGCGGTTGGAACCAACAATCTCAAATTTGGACTCATGAGACCAAAGGACAGATTTCCACCTGATGTCCATTGCTCGTGTTTCTTGGCCCAAGCAGGTCTCTTCTTATTATTGGTTTCCTTTAGTAGTGGTTTCTTTCCAACAATTCGACCATGAAGGCCTGATTCGCGCAGTCTCCTCTGTACAGTTGATGCTGAGATGTGTCTGTTACTTTAACTCCGTGAAGCACTTATTTGGGCTGCAATCTGAGGTGCAGTTAACTCTAATGAACTTATCCTCTGCAGCAGAGGTAACTCTGGGTCTTGCTTTCCTGTGGCGGTCCTTATGATAGCCAGTTTCATCATAGGGCTTTATAGTTTTTGTTACTGTCTTTTCTCTTTGCTTATTTGAGCTGTTCTTGCGATTATATGGACTTGGTCTTTTACCAAATAGGGCTATCTTCTGTATACCACCCCTACCTTGTCACAACACAACTGATTAGCTCAAATGCGGTAAGAAGGGAAGAAATTCCACAAAATAACTTTTAACAGGGCACACCTGTTATTTAAAATGCACTCCAGGGGACTACTTTATGAAGCTGGTTGAGAGAATGCCAAGAGTGTGCAAAGCTGTCATCAAGGCAAAGGGTGGCTACTTTTTAAGAATCTAAAATATATTTTGATTTGTTTAGCATTTTTTTGGTTACTACATGATTCCATATGTGTTGTTTCATAGTTTTATGCCTTCACTATTATTCTACATTGAAGAAAATAAAGAAAAATCCCTGGAATGGCTCGATGTGTCCAAACTTTTGAACCTAAACTTCCATCCGCTGTCCCTTCCTCCCTTCCTGCAGGTTTGGTTTCAGAACCGCCGTGCCAAGTGGAGGAAGAGGGAGAAGTGTTGGGGTCGCAGCAGTGTGATGGCGGAGTACGGCCTGTACGGTGCCATGGTCCGCCACTCCATCCCTCTGCCCGAGTCCATCCTCAAGTCAGCCAAGGACGGCGTCATGGATTCCTGCGCCCCATGGCTACTGGGTAAGGCACTGTGCTAATGTGGGTGAGTGGGTGGGTGTGCTGGGGTCCCATGTGGCTCAGTTGTTGGAGCATGACACTTGCAACGTCAGGGTTGTGTGTTCGATTCCCGCGGGGGACCAGTATGAATGAAAATGTATGTACTCACTAGTGTAAGTCGCTCTGGATAAGAGCGTGTGCTAGATGACTAACATGTTTGCTTCTGCAGTACACTTTGTTTTCAATTAGTTACCATCTCATTGATCTATGCTAATCAATTGACCGATACGTCCAGCAGAGAGGAGATGCATCTTAATCCAGTCTGATAAAGTAGGATTATCATCTTATTGATTAACACCCGTCATTGACACTTTTTATCGACTCCCGACAAGTCTGACATTGAGGTCAAAACCTTTTCGAAAATCCTCCCTTTCCTTAACCATGATGTAGTTAGTGGAACGTTCAGGTGGAGAGCTTGGTTTAACTATTCACGTACCGTATTTTTTACATTTATATTTATTTTAAATCCCAGTCCCCCGTCCCCGCAGGAGGCCTTTTGTCTTTTTGGTAGGCCGTCATTGTAAATAAGAATTTGTTCTTCACTGACTTGCCTAGTTAAATAAAAACATGTTTTAATAAAATAAATGGTTCAACGATCAGTTTAAACCTCTCTGTTAGTGAGGGCGCCTTTCCCATGTTGCCTCCTGACCATGGTGGAGGTCAGAAACACTAACTGACCAAGACCTTCTACTACCTGCCAGCTACAGCTCAATACGAGCTTGAAATTCCTAGTACTGTAGCTTTGTTGTTTTTAAACGTGCATGTCTCTAAATGGGATGAGTACAATGATTTATTTTCCTTCCAGGTATGCACAAGAAGTCCATGGATACCCCTGTACCAACCTCTTCTGGGAAACTAGAAGCTCCCCATTCCCAACCGCCTGCCAGGGAACGAGAGAGGGAGAGAGTGGTGGAGAAAACAGAGGAGGAGGAGAGGAGGATGGAGAGTACCAGATCGTCCATGTCCAAAGAGGAACTGCGAGAGAATAGCATCGCTGCACTCAGAGCTAAAGCACTGGAACACAGCGCTAAGATGCTGGGGACACATCCTGGGGACGGACCACCGGGAACAGTTTCAGGGGACGGAACAGGGGGACAGCCAGTGGAGACAGAGGACAAAGAGGAGGACAGTTGAAGCCTGCGTTGGAGAGAGAGAGAGAGAGCCCAGTCACTGATATGAATGCTCATCGTCTGAAGAAGTTGATGCCCTCTCTGTAAAGAACACTGTTTACATACTCCTGATGTCTATACTATCATAAACAAGATGGTATCGGTCACAATACACAATATTCTCAGTAGCAAAAAAAAGTTCATAATGTTTCTTTGACACCAAGACCTGATATCGTCAACATCAAAATCCTTCAGTCATGGAGATCAATTTTGTACAGATCACATTTTGCATCATGGGAAATTCCGCCTCGGTAAACTGCTATAACTATACCCCGGTCTATAACTGTCCACTGTTTTGTAATCTGTCAGCTATTTGGGTGCTTGCTATTCTGCGACTTTAGGCCGACTAACTATTTGGTTACGTAGATCAGTCTCTACATAACATAATAGGGGACAGTACATAGGCTAAGGTAATACTCAAAACATGTCGTGACAAAAATATACATGGTGTCTTGTGGAAAAAACAAGAGACTAAACTTGCAGAGGATTCGTGGACCTTTTTAACACAAACATATTCTCTTGAAATGTATGGTGGATTTCTCTATTGTAATAATTTTAAAACGAAATATAGCTACGTTCATGTAGTTGGAAATGAGTAAGTTGTGTTTTTGTTTCGTCTCTGTGTTCTGTATAAGAGTAATAAAACGTTATTTACGTGGAAGATTCAGGGGTATCGTGTGTGTGTGTGTGTATTGATGAGGATTCATTAAGAATAGCCTAAATTACATAAACCACATTGCATAGGTCTGTCATAATAGGCTATTTTAAATCGAAACATATTGATTGATCTTGTAATATAAATAGACTAATTGTGTTATAGGTTATACCCCAGTTGCACCAAACTGATAGCCTATAACCTAATCAACTAAACGCTCTGAATAGGTCATGAGCCAGACAGGTAGCCTAAGAAGGAACGAAAATGAATGATTTAGGCTACCTTATTAGTTGCCTATTGTTTCAAGGCTACAGCCTACAAATAAATACATTGTGAAGCGAGGGTGACACAATAGACTGGCTGGGACATTAGCGCCAGCATTTAATATCTTTCATAAAATTCCTTAAACCTTCTTTTACTAAAACCAGATCTATCCTTTGTTTGTTTCAAATCCCCTAAAACCACCTGCCTTCTAGAAAATTCTCTTTTGTCTGGATTTTCGTCTCTCCATATATCAATCATTCCTTTTTCTAACATAATCTTCTTTAAACAATATTTCGTTGTATTAAATCATAGTGTATAAATTGAATTAAATAAAAATTACATGAAAAATGCATTATTAGGCTCAGTCTATATTATTACGCTCTGTCTATATGTGGCTTCAGGGAAAATGCAGGCTCATATGAACCTGAACCATCTGTGAAGCCACATACTCTGGCCAAACTGGTGTTTCTAAAAAAATAATAATTAAAAAGGCACTACAGACAGAGCCTAATAATGCACTTTTTTCGTTTAATTTTAAAGTCACAGCCTAGTTAAATAAAAGGTTAAATAAAAATAGAAAATAAAAAGAGCCTTTATAAACAGCCTGGAGTGCAGACCAACAGCGGAGAAAACCCCTCTCCCAGCTTGTAGCCACTGGGAATGTTAAACACCCTTCGGGTCACTCTTGCAAGGCTGGGCGGGGATGCGGAGCTGTTTAAAATGTTTTAAATGATATAGGTAAGTCTAAAGGTCTTTAGGCGAAATAACCCAATCAAAACGGAAAGAAAGAGGTTATACTGTGTCAGGCCTATTCGGCCAAAATCAATGATAATCTATTGTATAGATAATAGAACGTTCTTCAACGGAACTTTTAATATGTTGTATTTATTAAATACTTTGCTACAATGACACACTCAGCTCGCTACCCACCTCCTTCCTTCCTGTTAGCATGTACACATAGTAGACAATCATGCTTTCGGGATATGTATGTCTATGTATCTTTTCAGATTCGACAATGAGTCTTTAGTTGTGGACACTACATATATTTAAGCTGTTGTCTGTGCCCGAATAATGTTTATACCCTGTTTTGTGCTGCTACCATGTTGTGCTGCTACCATGTTGTTGTCATGTGTTTCTGCCATGCTGTGTTGTTGTCTTAGGTCTCTCTTTATGTAGTGTTGTCTCTCTTGTTGTGATGTGTGTTTTGTCCTATATTTTATTTAAATGTTTTTATTTTTAATCCCAGTCCCCGTCCCCGCGGGATGCCTTTTGGTAGGCCCTCATTGTAAATAAGAATTTGTTCTTCACTGACTTGCCTAGTTAAATAAAGGTTAAATAAAAATACCCTCACTCCCTCTATTGCTCTTGGTCCTCAGATTTGTAAGTCACCTTGATTTTGTACCTGTGTGTTTTATCAGTTTCTTTATGAAAAATATATAGTGAACTCCATGACAGTAGCTAAAGCAAGGGGCTACAGCAGCACACAAGTAGACCACAAATGCATGCTGGGCCGTGCATGCCCTGAGCTCATGAATTGAAGTGAGCGCTATTTGAGCGGTACTTTGGAGCGCAATTGGAGAGGGCAAGAAGGTCGACGCTCCAGCCGTTGGGAAACTCGCTCTTCGCTCTAGTCAAATTCAGCACGCTCCGCTCACATACTCTTCTGGGTTGAGAGGTCTGTGGTTCATCCCGGGCTTCAGTAGCAAAATTAGGGTTTGTCTCTTCCTCTCAGGTGCGGTATGAATCAATGATTGAGTAGTGGTTGACTTTCCCTTGTGTTGTGAATATGGGACATAGAGATAAACAGTGGGGAGAACAAGTATTTGATACACTGCCGATTTATAGTATTTGATACACTGCCAAAAAGACACCTGTCCACACACTCAATCAAACAGACTACAACCTCTCCACAATGGCCAAGACCAAGGAGCTGTGTAAGGACATCAGGGATAAAATTGTAGACCTGCACAAGGCTGGGATGGGCAACAGGACAAGCAGCTTGGTGAGAAGACAACAACTGTTGGCGCAATTATTAGAAAATGGAAGAAGTTCAAGATGACGGTCAATCACCCTCGGTCTGGGGCTCCATGCGAGATCTCACCTCGTGGGGCATCAATGATCATGAGGAAGGTGAGGAATCAGCTCAGAACTACATGGCAGGACCTGGTCAATGACCTGAAGAGGGCTGGGACCACAGTCTCAAAGAAAACCATTAGTAACACACTACGCCGTCATGGATTAAAATCCTGCAGCGCACGCAAGGTCCCCCTGCTCAAGCCAGCGCATGTCCAGGCCTGTCTGAAGTTTGATCCAGAGGAGGAATGGGAGAAGGTTATGTGGTCTGATGAGACAAAAATAGGGCTTTTTGGTCTAAACTCCACTCGCCGTGTTTGAAGGAAGAAGAAGGATGAGTACAACCCCAAGAACACCATCCCAACTGTGAAGCATAGAGGTGGAAACATCATTCTTTGGGGATGCTTTTCTGCAAAGGGGACAGGACGACTGCACCGTATTGAGGGGAGGATGGATGGGGCCACGAGATCTTGGCCAACAACCTCCTTCCCTCAGTAAGAGCATTGAAGATGGGTCGTGGCTGGGTCTTACAGCATAACAACGACCCAAAACACACAGCCAGGGCAACTAAGCAGTGGCTCCGTAAGAAGCATCTCAAGGTCCTGGAGTGGCCTATGGAGGGAGCTGAAAGTCCGTACAGCCCCGAAACCTGGAGGATCTGGAGAAGGTCTGTATGGAGGAGTGGGCCAAAATCCCTGCTGCAGTGTGTGCAAACCTGGTCAAGAACTACAGGAAACGTATGATCTCTGTAATTGCAAACAAAGGTTTCTGTACCAAATATTAAGTTCTGCTTTTCTGATGTATCAAATACTTATGTCATGCAATAAGATGCAAATTAATTACTTAAAAATCATACAATGTGATTTTCTAGATTTTTGTTTTAGATTCCGCCTCTCACAGTTGAAGTGTACCTATGATAAATTACAGACCTGTACATGCTTTGTAAGTAGGACAACCTGCAAAATCGTCAGTGTATACTTGTATTCAAATACTTGTTCTCCCCACTGTATTACTGCATGATTATGCTTGAAGTTTTAAAAATAATATAAATTACAGGACAGTATTTATGGTCAATACTGTATAAGGCTGAACATGACTGTCCTTGGTCCTTCTACTCTAGCCCAGTCCAGCACGGACATCACATTCAACCAAGCTATGAGGGGAGGCAAGGTGGTCGATCTGAAGAGAACCGTGGACCAGGCGGTCCAGAATTGTCCCTCCGTCCAGCAGGTCCTGGTTGCCATGAGAACAGAGAACACCGTTGCCATGACAGACAGAGATGTTCCACTGGAGGAGGTGGGTCAAGAGACACAGGTTTTTATGATAATGTTATTACTGTTCATTGATAGATTCTTAAGATACTTCAAAATGATTATTTACTGTTAAACCTTTGACTGATGTCGTTTTTACACATGGTGTGGAGCTATAGGGTTTCCCGAGTGGCGCAGCCATTATTCCTCCTCCACCAAACTTTACAGTTGCCACTATGCATTGGGGAAGGTAGCGTTCTCCTGGCATCCGCCAAACCCAGATTTGTCCGTTTTACCGCAAGATGGTGAAGCGTGATTCATCACTCCAGAGAACACGTTTCTACTGCTCATTAGTCCAATGTCGGCGAGCTTTACACCACTCCAGCCGACGTTTGGCATTGCACACGGTGATCTTAGGTTTGTATGCGGCTGCTCGGCCACTGGAACCCTTTTCATGAAGCTCCCAACAGTTTGGAACTCGGTAGTGAGTGTTGCAACAGAGGACAGATTATTTTTACGCACTTCAGCACTCTGCGGTCCCGTTCTGTGAGCTTGTATGGCCTACCGCTTCGTGGCTGAGCCGTTGTTGCTCCTAGACGTCTCCACTTCGCAATAACAGCACTTACAGTTGACCGGGGCAGCTCTAGCTGGGCAGACATTTGACAAACTGACTTATTGGAAGATGGCATCCTATGATGGTGCCATGTTGAAAGTCACTGAGCTCTTCAGTAAGGTCATTCTACTCCCAATGTTTACCTATGGCGATTGCATGGCTGTGATTTTACATACCTGTCAGCAAGGGGTGTGGCTGAAATAGCAGAATCCACTCATTTGAAGGGGTGTCCACATACTTTTGTGTGTATATATAGTGTAACTTGGAAACAAACGCTTCTCAGCAATTAATTTCTCTCTCTTTCTGACAGAAAATTGGTCTAGATAAGAGCATCTGTTAAGACTTAAAATGTTCTCTCTCTTTGTCTCTGACCCTGCTCGTGGGCTCGCCACCAGTTACGTCAGCTAGCTTTCCATAGTTTAACCTTTTAGGGGCAATTCCTCGCTCACCTTCATTGAACCGGAAGCTATGTAATTTGCTCCGTTGGAATGTATTTTACCATTGTGTCAGTGAAGAGTAGCCTACAATAACAGGCCTGTATGTAACGTATGCGCTGAGAGTCCGGAAGCAAGTTCGGGGAATGAGTGTTTTTAATAAATGAAATCATAAACACGTAACACATACAACAGAGTCAATAACACCTGAGGAAAGAACCAAGGGGAGTGACAGATACAGGGAAGATAATCAAGGAGGCGATGGAGTCCAGGTGAGTGTCATGAGGCGCTGGTGCGCGAGACGATGGTGACAGGTGCGCTTGACGATGGTGACAGGTGTGCGGGATAATCAGCAGCCTGATGACCTAGAGGCCGGAGAGGGAGTATACATGACACTGTAACCAATGTTGTTTCACAGAAAGAGTTTAATGCTGGGCTATAATAACATGTTTTAAAGTCAAAGACGTAATTTCGCTAATAAAAATTACAATTTAGAGGGTAATCTACCTAAAATTCAGATTGACACTATATATTTCATCCTTCGATCATGTCAAATTACATGAATTGAGTAATTACCGAAATGCACCGGAATAACGTTAATCAACCCACAATCGGCGAATGAAGGGGGCAATCTGGGATTGGTACATCCATTTTTGGACTCTAAAATTAATAAAGTATTGCTATTAATTTCGCTGTTGTTTGAATGCCAGATTGCCTCTTTAATATTCATAATTAAACATGCATAGTTTAGCGTGGAGCATTACAGGCATAGATATGACCCAAATACCCTACTTCAGAACAGAGGATTATGTCGTTATGGTATTTAGTCTCTGAGCCTTTCCAATTAGGACTAAATGGCATTATTGATAATTGCTGGCAGTTTGATCTATGTGCAAAATAGCCCATTAGAGGGGAAGATCAAGAGATTTGACTGGCTGTCTGATTGGCTGGCTGGCTGGTTGGCACCTTGCCCGTGTGGGATGTTATTCTGTGTTGTCCTAGTTCTACAGAGACCCAATGTGTCCCAAATGACACCCTATTATAATACACTACATTTGACAAAAGCCTGGGTCCTGATCAAATGTAGTGCACTACTTTTGATGGGTTCTGGTTAAATGTAGTGCACTACTTTTGATGGGTCCTGGTTAAATGTAGTGCACTACTTTTGAGTCCTGGTTAAATGAAGTGCACTACAAAAGGGAATAGGGTGCCATTTGGGAGTAACCCCCCTCTGGCATCCCAGATCCACACCAGCCAGATTAGCAAGAAAGAGTGCACCGCTAGATTAGCCGGCAAGGACCCTGCCCCGGACCAGATCAGATTAGCATGGCCTGGTCGAGGGAGAGAGTCAAACCTAATTGCATTTAATTTACTTAACGTGGCAGTAATTCGTTCATCGACATCTGTAGCAAAGGAGTCGGGGTTTATTAGGCTGACAGACTGACACACTGGTTATAAAAATTAAAAAATAAACGTATTCTCTGTTCTCTTCTCTCCCCATCAACCTTTACATCTTTTTAGTTTCTCAAATGTCATATTTTATTAGTCTTTATGGACAGGATACACATGGTATACACCGTCCAACCAAAATGCTAACTACAGGTTCCAACAACAATAATAAATAATAAAATATAAGAATAGGAACATAAAGTAAATGGCTCGGTAGAATAGAATAAACATGTTAGTAGCATCAGTATAATACAGGAAGGCACAATTTATAGTCCCAATATTTACACGTGTTTTGGATAAGGGGGGGATTGTGGGACAAGTGTTTAAATTGTGCAGTATTTAGCAATCATAATAACAGTCTGGTAGCAACAGTTGTGATGTGTGTGTGTAGCATGAGTGTGTGTGTGTGCGTGTGTCAGGTTTTCCGTTAGCCGCTAATGCCGGCTGTCCGCAGATATTTTTCTTAAAAAAATAAAAAAAATCCCATTGCGAAATAATGCATTTGAGCCTATTATCGATGGAAATACCAGTCAATGTAGCACGAGAGCTGCTGCTACAGCTCACCAAACAGCTGTTGGTTGCTGCTGGATTTAAACCCAATCATTCAGCAACAATTATAAATACCATTGTGTGTTAAGAAATAGCTCTTTTTTTTATTTCTCCTCTGAAGCACTCCTTTCATTCGCCATTCAAGTGCATAGGCAACTAGGCAGGCTTCGGTGCGTCACACACCACTTTGCAATGAGCTGGAGGCAGGACGTATTTTCAAAACGTATACTAGTTTGAAACCTGAACGTTTTGCCACATATGAGGCATGTCTTACCTTGCTTCGATTAAGGTAGCCCCCCCCGCCTCTCTGATTCAGTTCAATACATTCACTTGGACTACTGACTAGGTATCCCCCTTTCCCTTTCAAAGTAGCCTAGCCAAAATATTAAAAAAACATGCAGACATATTTCTCTCATGTTCTATTGGTTTTCAAATCAACGTTATTTTCATTGTCCAGTAGCCAAAGACACCATCCAAGCAGAAACATTCGTCAGACGCTCTTTACAGTGGTGACCATACATTTTTTTTTCTCGTACTGGTGCCCCGTGAGAATTGAACCCACAACCCTGGCATGATGCTCCACAAACTGAGCCACACCCGGCTAACACGTTTGCAACCCAGGCTAGTTGTCTGGATCTCCGCTCTTTAAACATTTATAATGGATCTCTGTCTCATGAAACCACTCGCGCTTTTGACAACAGTTGTTTTCCTACTAATTGCATTATGGGAAGAACATTCTCGTGTAGCCTACTGCCTTGTGTGCAATGTGAAGAAATAGTAGTTTATAAACATTTTAAGCTAAATGTTCTGATCGGTTTCATGAGCCTCATTGCTTTTTTGCTTTAATTGATTTTTATTTTTTTATGTAGCCAAGGCATACTGGTTGTATGAATTTGGGCTCTATCATCCCACAACTGTCCCAGTCTGTTTGGAATAGGCAATTTATTTCTCACACAGAACGACAAGCGGACTAATAAAATAGGAAAACGTTTATACTGTGGGGGAATAGTAGATTGACACACGCTTGTGATTGTGGTGTTTGTTACTCGTCTTGTTGGCTAAGGAAAAGATGACGCGGACTTATTCTAAACAGTGCGCATCAGAGTTCGGTGAGAAGGAACATCGTTGCATCATGGACTTGCATATTCTATTAATATACGAATTATCATAAACAAAATGTGATTTATTTCATTCTGAGCACCGTGGATGTGATCGCCCTAATCAGGTTCGGCACCTAATGGATATGCGTCTGGTACAATTTTTTAGATGTCCGGGTAAATTGAAATGCTGCCGGCCAAATATCCAGCGCCACATTTTCCTAACATCAATCTGTGTGTGTGTGTGAGTGCATGTATGCTAAAGTGCAGGAGGTCAGTCCACTTCAAGTGTTCAGCAGTCTGATGGCTTGTACAGTAGATAGAAACTGTCTCTGAGCCTGTTGGTATCAAGTGTTCAGCACTCAGATGGCTTGTACAGTAGATAGAAACTGTCTCTGAGCCTGTTGGTATCAAGTGTTCAGCAGTCTGATGGCTTGTACAGTAGATAGAAACTGTCTCTGAGCCTGTTGGTATCAAGTGTTCAGCAGTCTGATGGCTTGTACAGTAGATAGAAACTGTCTCTGAGCCTGTTGGTATCAAGTGTTCAGCAGTCTGATGGCTTGTACAGTAGATAGAAACTGTCTCTGAGCCTGTTGGTATCAAGTGTTCAGCAGTCTGATGGCTTGTACAGTAGACAGAAACTGTCTCTGAGCCTGTTGGTATCAAGTGTTCAGCAGTCTGATGGCTTGTACATTAGATAGAAACTGTCTCAGAGACAGAAACCCAGCCTAAAACCCCAAACAGCAAGCAATGCAGGTGTAGAAGCACGGTGGCTAGGAAAAACTCCCTAGAAAGGCCAAAACCTAGGAAGAAACCTAGAGAGGAACCAGCCTATGTGGGGTGGCCAGTCCTCTTCTGGCTGTTCAGCAGTCTGATGGCTTGTACATTAGATACCAACAGGCTCAGAGACAGTTTCTATCAAGTGTTCAGCACTCAGATGGCTTGTACAGTAGATATAAACTGTCTCTGAGCCTGTTGGTATCAAGTGTTCAGCACTCAGATGGCTTGTACAGTAGATAGAAACTGTGTCTGAGCCTGTTGGTATCAAGTGTTCAGCAGTCTGATGGCTTGTACATTAGATATAAACTGTCTCTGAGCCGGTTGGTATAAGACCTCATGCTTTGATACTGTATGCCCGACAGTGAACAGCTCATGGCTGGGGTGTGAGGGCTCCTTGATGATGCTTCTGGTCTTCCTCAGGCACCGTTTCGAGTACATATCCTGGATGGGTGGTTGGAAGGGTGGCGTTCCCAGTGATGGGCCGTCTTCACCGGTGGAGGCCCTTGCGATCATTGATGGAGCAAATCCCATGCCTGGCCGTGATGCAACCGGTCAAGATGCTCTCGATGGTGCAGCGGTAGTATTTGGAGAGGACCCGGGTTGGCATGACGAATTTCTTCTGCCGCCTTAGGAAGTAGAGACTCTTGTTGCTCCCTCTTGACAAGAGTGGTGGTGGTGATGTCGGTCCATGTGAAGTCCTCAGTGATGTGGACGCAGAGGAACTTAAAACAGCTGACTCTCTCTACTGCAGTCCTGTTGATGTGGATCGGAGCGTGTTCCATCTGCTTTCTGAAGTCAACATTTAACTCCGTTCATTTGCTGATGTTGAGGGAGAGGTTGTTGTCCTGGCACCACAATGCCAGTTCACTTACCTCCTCCGTATAGCCTGACTCGTTGTTGGTTATTAGGCCTACAACCGTGGTGTCGTCATGGAGACTAGATGATGGAGTAGGTGTCGTGCAAAGCCACACAGTCGTGGGCGAACAGGGAGTACAGCAGATGGCTGAGGACACAACCCTGGGGGGCTCCTGTGTCAAGAGTCAGTGTGGAGGAGGTGTTGTTGCCAATCCTCACAGCCTGTGTTCTGCCGGTCAAGAAGTCCAGGATCCAGTTGCAAAGGGTGGTGTTCAGACCCAAGGCTCTGAGCGTGGTGTTGCGCTTGGAGGGGAAAATAGTGTTGAATGCTGTAGTCAATGAACAGCATTCTCACATAGGTGTTCCTCTTGTCCAGATGTGTTACGGCCGTGTGAATAGCGATGGAAATGGAATCTTCCATAGGTCGGAAGGGAGCAGCGAGAGTCCTTCTGAATGGCTCAGTATTGTCTGCCTCGAAGTGAGCATAGAATGTATAAAACTTGTATAAAACTTGTCTGGGAGGGACGCTTCAGTGGGCACCACACAGCTGGATTTGCCTTTGTAGTCTGTGATAGTCTGTAATCCTTGCCACGCGTGTCTGAGTTGTCAAACATCAATTCAAGTTTGAGTCTGTATGGTCTTTTTGCGTCCTTAATGGATTTGCGCAGCCTTCTACGCGTCACGCACCACCAAGTCATCTGGGTTTGTTCTGCTGACATTGAATGCGGCCGTACAGGCTCTCAGCATGGAACGGATATCTCCGTTCATCAAAGGTTTTTGGTTGATGTACTGTACGTCCGATTGTTATTGTGGGTGCAACATCATCAACACATTTTCCAAATGAAGAGTCTGTGACTGACGATGTATACTTATCCTGTCTACGATACTGGTTCCCAATTGGGGATCAACCCTCCCACGTTCAGCTGAAACGGTGGCGCATGGAACGCAAAAATATTCTTAAAAATATTTAACCTCCACACATTAACAAGTCCAATAGCTCAAATGAAAGATAAACACCTTGTTCATCTAGCCAGCAAGTCAGATTTCTAAAATGTTTTACGGCGAAAACATAGCACATATATATGTAAAACCACCACCAGACACAGCTCATTTCAATAGCCAAAACATGCAATCAACAAACGCAGGATTAAAAAATAAATCGCTCACTAACCTTTTGAAAATCTTCATCAGATGACAGTAATATGACATGTTACACAGTACATATTTTTTTTTTTCAATAATATGCCATTTATATCCATAAATGTCCATTTACAGTGAGTTCACGTTCAGAAATTACTCAAAAATGCCCGCAGGAAATCTATGTAGCGCGGCAAGATAACGTAAATAGACATCATAAACTTTGACTAAATATACATGTTCTACATATAGTTAGAAAGATACACTGCTTCTTTATGCAACCGCTGTGTTAGATTTATTTTTAACGTTACAGAAATCGCACACTATTCCATATGCTGAGACAGCGCTCAGTTCCAAGCTACATTTCCACGTAATGTTGGAGTCAACAGAAACACAGATTTAAGCATAAATATTCCCTTACCTTCGATGGTCTTCGTTCAGAATGTTCTGGAAGGCTTCATACTTACCCAATACATTGTTTGGTTTCAAGTCTTGCGTCTTTGTATTAGCTACTGCTAATAACATCAGCTGAAATGCACCCAAAACGTCCTCTGGTCCGGAAAAGTTGCGCATCAAAACTTCAAAATTACATATTATATGTCGACTAAACAGGTCAAACTAAGTGCAGAAGCAAGCTTTATGATGTTTTAGACACGCAAAACAAACTTCAATTCAATCGGCCATCGTCTGCCCTTCTCTTGAGTGCTGGAACAAAGGAATGGCTGGGACCAATTCGCGCCCATACGCACAGCCTATTCTCTCGTGGCACGCACTAATTTCACTCCCATAGGGTCAATTCTCGCGGGATTTGAACGATTCAAAGCTCTAATGAAAGAGGACATCTAGCGGAAGAGATAGAAAGTGTCCCCAGAATCATAACTGGTTGGGAAGGGTGGGGGCCATGACGTCAAAGTTGCTCCAACTTTCATGGCCACAAAAACTAGTTTGGAAGAATGCCTGCCCTGTGAGTTCTGCTATACTTACAGACATAATTCCAACGGTTTTAGAATCTTTAGAGTGTTTTCTATCCAATAATAATTTTATTTTGCATATATTAGCAATTTTTGACAGATTTTTTTTCCAGTTTACTAGGGGTACCCAATCTCTCCAAAGGGGGCGTATGTCTGCCATATCCTTAACAGGTATACTATAATGTTGATGGATGACTCCTGGGTGAATGATTCTTGGAACATATTCCAATCACTATTCTCAAAACAGTCCTGCAGCATTGAGTCTGCCTCCTCTGTCCAGCGCCTCACTATTCTCTGTGTTGGTGTCTCCCTCTTGAGTTGTTGCTTGTAGGCGGGGAGTAGGAACAGAGAGACGTGATCTGATTGGTCGATGTGGGGGTGGGCGGGGGGGAGGGGTGGCTTTGTACACGTCACAGCTGTTTGTATATACATGGTCCAGCACGTTGTTTCCTCTCGTGGGACAGGTGATATTTTGGACAAAGGTGTTTTAAAACGTGCTTGGTTTAAATCACCAGCGACAATAAAGACTGTTTCCGGGTGAAATGTTTCTTTGCTGGCTAATGTTCTTGTACAGTTCGCTGAGTGCCACCTTGGTGTCTGCTTGTGGCGCTATGTACACAGCTGTGATAATAACACACGTGAATTCCCTCAACATATACTGGGGTCTGCATTTCAGCATCAGAAACTGAACAGCAGCTCGAGATGTTTTCATCTTCGGGAACACAAGGAATAAATGATGAGGAAGCATACACCTCCCCCCTACTCTTACCAGAAGCCGCTGTTCAATCCATACGGAAAAAATGGAAAAAACATTCTGGTTGTATAGCAGAGTCGAGTGTCTCTGTAAAAACAAAGATGTTGCATTCCCTGATGTACCTCTGCGATTGAAGCTCTGAGTTCACACAGTTTCCTTTCCAGTGATTGGACATCAGTCATCGGGAAACTAAGAAGGGGAGGCCGTGTAGCCCGTCTTTTCAGCCCCCCCCCCCCATTTTCCTTCCTCTTCTTCGTCGTTGGCGTTGCCTTCAGTCATCTCGGCCAGGAGCAACAGGTATGCCACACTGTGCGGGGAACAAAAGAGGGAATGTGATATTCGTAGCTTCCGATTCATGATCCAGAAGTGTTTGTCGTCGTATGAAATGATTGAACATTGAGCAAACAAAGTCATAATTAATGCGAAAATAGCCATTAAAAAAGTCTAGCAGGAACCGGCATGACGCCCTCCTCATCTTATCTGGTGCCTTCACAAAGTATTCAGACCCCCTTGACTTTTTCCACATCTTGTAACATTGCAGCCGTATTCTAAAATTGATTCAATAAATAAAAATCCTCAGCAATCTACACACAATATCCCATAATGACAAAGCAAAAACAGGTTTTTAGAAATTGTTGCACTTTTATTAAAACCTTATTTACATAAGTATTCGTACCTTTTGATATGAGACTCGAAATTGAGCTCAGGTGCATCCTGTTTCCATTGATCATCCTTGAGATGTTTCTACAACTTGATTGGAGTCCAACTGTGGTGAATTCAACTGATTGGACATGATTTGTAAAGGCATACACCTGTCTATATAAGATCCCACAGTTGACAGTGCATGTCAGAGCAATAACCAAGCCATGAGGTCGAAGGAATTGTCCATAGAGCTCCGAGACAGGATTGTGTCGAGACACAGATCTGGGGAAGGTCACCAAAACATTTCTGCAGCATTGAAGGTCCCGAGGATCACAGTGGCCTCCATCATTCTTAAATGGAAGAAGTTTGGAACTACCAAGACTCTTCCAAGAGCTGGCCGCCTGGCCAAACCAAGCAATCAGGGGAGAAGGGCCTTGGTCAGGGAGGTGACCAAGAACCCGATGGTCACTCTGACAGAGTTCCTTTGTGGAGATGGGAGAACCTTCCAGGGGAACAACCATCTCTGAAGCACTCGACCAACCAATGTTTTTCAGCGGCAGGAACTGGGACACTAGTCAGGATCAAGGCAAAGATGAACGGAGCATAGTACAGAGAGATCATTAATGAAAACCTGCTCCAGAGCGCTCAGGACCTCTGGGACTAAGTTTCACCTTCCAACAGGACAATGACCCTAATCACACAGTCAATACAATGCAGGAGTGGCTTCGGGACAAGTCTCTGAATGTCCTTGAGTTGCTGTGCGAGCCAGAGCCTGGATTGAACCCGATCGATCGAACATCTCTGGAGAGACCTGAAAATAGCTGTACAGCAACTCTCCACATCCAACCTTTACTCCACACACAGAGAAGCGTACAAAGCTCTTCCTCACCCTTCATTTGGCAAATCTGACCATAATTCTATCCTCCTGATTCCGGCTTACAAGCTAAAATTAAAGCAGGAAGCACCAGTGACTCGGTCTATAAAAAAGTGGTCAGATGAAGCAGATGCTAAACTACAGGACTATTTTGCTGTCACAGACTGGAATATGTTCTGGGATTCTACCGATAGCATTGAGTACACCATATCAGTCACTGGCTTTATCAATAAGTGCATCGAGGACGTCGTCCTCACAGTGACTGTACGTACATACCCCAACCAGAAGCCATGGATTACAGGCAACATTCGCACTGAGCTAAAGGGTAGAGCTTCCGCTTTCAAGGAGCGGGACTCTAACCTGGAAGCTTACAAGAAATCCCGCTATGCCCTCCGATGAACCATCAAACAGGCAAAGCGTCAATACAGGGCTAAGATTGAATCCTACTACACCGGCTCCGACACTCGTCGGATGTGGCAGAGGTTGCAAACTATTATAGACTACAAAGGGAAGCATAGCCCAAGAGCTGCCCAGTGACACAAGCCTACTAGATGAGCTAAATAACGTCTATACTTGCTTCGAGGCAAGTAACACTGAAACGTGCATGAGAGCATCACCTGGTCCGGATAACTGTGTGATCATGCCGCAGCCAAAGTGGGTAAGACCTTTAAACAGGTCAACATTCACAAGGCCGCGGGGCCAGATGGATTAACAAGACGTGTACTCCGAGCATGCATTGACCAACTGGCAAGTGTCTTCAGTGACATTTTCAACCTCTCCCTGTCTGAGTCTGTAATACCAACATGTTTCAAGCAGACCACGATATTCCCTGTGCCCAAGGACACTAAGATAACCTGCCTAAATGACTACCGACCTGTAGCACTCACGTCTGTAGCCATGAAATGCTTTTAAAGGCTGGTCATGGCTCACATCAACACTATTATCCCAGAAACCCTAGACCCACTCCAATTTTCATACCGCCCAAACAGATCCACAGATAATGCAATCTCAATTGCACTCCACACTGCCCTTTCAGACCTAGACAAAATCAACACCTATGTGAGAATACTGTTCATTGACAACAGCTCAGCGTTCAACACCATAGTGCCATCAAAGCTTATCACTAAGCTAAGGACCCTGGGACTAAACACCTCCCTCTGCAACTGGATCCTGGACTTCTTGACCGGCCACCCCCAGTTGGTAAGGGTAGGTATCAACACATCCGCCACGCTGATCCTCAACACAGGGGCCCCTCAGGGGTGCGTGCTCAGTCCCCTCCTGTACTCCCTGTTCACTCATGACTGCATGGCCAGTCACAAATCCAATACCATCATTAAGTTTGCTGATGCATTGCCCCCCCCCTCCTCTTCAACACTGTTATTATCTATGCATATTCACTTTAATAACTCTACCTACATGTACATATTACCTCAATTACCTCGACACCAGTGTCCCCGCACATTGACTCTGTACCGTAACACCCTGTATATAGCCTCCACATAGACTCTGTACCGGTACCCCCTGTATATAGCCTCCACATTGACTCTGTACCGGTACCCCCTGTATATAGCCTCCACATTGACTCTGTACCGGTACCCCCTGTATATAGCCTCCACATTGACTCTGTACCGGTACCCCCTGTATATAGCCTCCACATTGACTCTGTACTGGTACCCCTGTATATAGCCTCCACATTGACTCTGTACCGTAACACCCTGTATATAGCCTCCACATTGACTCTGTACCGGTACCCCCTGTATATAGCCTCCACATTGACTCTGTACCGTAACACCCTGTATATAGCCTCCACATAGACTCTGTACCGTAATACCCTGTATATAGCCTCCACATGGCCTCCTCCTGGTTTCAATGATGTTTCTAGAGACAATATCTCTCTCTTCATCACTCAATACCTAGGTTTACCTCCACTGTATTCACATCCTACCTTACCTCTGTCTGTACATTATACCTTGATGCTATTTTATCGCCCCCAGAAACCTCCTTTTACTCTCTGTTCCAGACGTTCTAGACGACCAATTCTTATTGCTTTTAGCCGCACCCTTATTCTACTCCTCCTATGTTCCTCTGGCGATGTAGAGGTGAATCCAGGCCCTGCAGTGCCTAGCTCCACTCCTATTCCCCAGACGCTCTCTTTTGACGACTTCTGTAACCGTAAAAGCCTTGGTTTCATGCATGTTAACATTAGAAGCCTCCTCCCTAAGTTTGTTCTATTCACTGCTTTAGCACACTCTGCCAACCCGGTTGTTCTAGCTGTGTCTGAATCCTGGCTTAGGAAGACCACCAAAAATTCAGACATTTTAATTCCAAACTACAACATTTTCAGACAAGATAGAACTGCCAAAGGGGGCGGTGTTGCAATCTACTGCAAAGATAGCCTGCAGAGTTCTGTCCTACTATCCAGGTCTGTACCCAAACAATTTGAACTTCTACTTTTAAAAATCCACCTCTCTAAAAACAAGTCTCTCACCGTTGCCGCCTGCTATAGACCACCCTCTGCCCCCAGCTGTGCTCTGGACACCATATGTGAACTGATTGCCCCCCATCTATCTTCAGAGCTCGTGCTGCTAGGCGACCTAAACTGGAACATGCTTAACACCCCAGCCATCCTACAATCTAAACTTGATGCCCTCAATCTCACACAAATTATCAATGAACCTACCAGGTACCTCCCCAAAGCCTTAAACACGGGCACCCTCATAGATATCATCCTAACCAACTTCCCCTCTAAATACACCTCTGCTGTCTTCAACCAAGATCTCAGCGATCACTGCCTCATTGCCTGCATCCGTAATGGGTCAGCGGTCAAACGACCTCCTCTCATCACTGTAAAACGCTCCCTGAAACACTTCAGCGAGCAGGCCTTTCTAATCGACCTGGCCGGGGTATCCTGGAAGGATATTGACCTCATCCCGTCAGTAGAGGATGCCTGGATATTTTTTTTAAATGCCTTCCTAACCATCTTAAATAAACATGCCCCATTCAAGAAATTTAGAACCAGGAACAGATATAGCCCTTGGTTCTCCCCAGACCTGACTGCCCTTAACCAACACAAAAACATCCTATGGCGTTCTGCATTAGCATCGAACAGCCCCCGTGATATGCAGCTGTTCAGGGAAGCTAGAAACCATTATACACAGGCAGTTAGAAAAGCCAAGGCTAGCTTTTTCAAGCAGAAATTTGCTTCTTGCAACACTAACTCAAAAAAGTTCTGGGACACTGTAAAGTCCATGGAGAATAAGAACACCTCCTCCCAGCTGCCCACTGCACTGAAGATAGGAAACACTGTCACCACTGATAAATCCACCATAATTGAAAATTTCAATAAGCATTTTTCTACTGCTGGTCATGCTTTCCACCTGGCTACTCCTACCCCTGTCAACAGCACTGCACCCCCAACAGCAACTCGCCCAAGCCTTCCCCATTTCTCCTTCTCCCAAATCCATTCAGCTGATGTTCTGAAAGAGCTGCAAAATCTGGACCCCTACAAATCAGCCGGGCTAGACAATCTGGACCCTTTCTTTCTAAAATTATCTGCCGAAATTGTTGCCACCCCTATTACTAGCCTGTTCAACCTCTCTTTCGTGTCGTCTGAGATTCCCAAAGATTGGAAAGCAGCTGCGGTCATCCCCCTCTTCAAAGGGGGGGACACTCTTGACCCAAACTGCTACAGACCTATATCTATCCTACCATGCCTTTCTAAGGTCTTCGAAAGCCAAGTCAACAAACAGATTACCGACCATATACACACACACACACATATATACACAAACATACATTTTAGAATAAGGCTTTCTGCATTCCCCTCTCTCTCGCAGTAGATTTCCTCAGTTCTAGTATGATGACATGAATAAGGATATTTCATATTTCGAGTTTAAAAGTTATTATTCCCACGTTATTCCCATGTTATTCCCATGTTATTCCCACGTTATTCCCACGTTATTCCCACGTTATTCCTACGTTATCCCCACGTTATTCCCATGTTATTCCCATGTTATTCCCACGTTATTCCCATGTTATTCCCATGTTATTCCCACGTTATTCCCATGTTATTCCCATGTTATTCCTACGTTATCCCCATGCTATTCCTACGTTATTCCCATGTTATTCCCATGTTATTCCCACGTTATTCCCACGTTATTCCCATGTTATTCCTACATTATCCCCATGTTATTCCTACGTTATCCCCACGTTATTCCCACGTTATTCCCATGTTATTCCCATGTTATTCCCACGTTATTCCCATGTTATTCCCATGTTATTCCTACGTTATCTCCATGTTATTCCTACGTTATTCCCATGTTATTCCCATGTTATCCCCATGTTATTCCTATGTTATTCCCATGTTATTCCCACATTATCCCCATGTTATTCCCACGTTATTCCCATGTTATTCCCACGTTATTCCCATGTTATTCCCACGTTATTCCCATGTTATTCCCACGTTAGTCCCACGTTATTCCCACGTTATTCCCACGTTATCCCCATGTTATCCCCATGTTATTCCCACGTTATTCCCACGTTATTCCCACGTTATTCCCATGTTATTCCCACGTTATCCCCATGTTATTCCCACGTTATTCCCACGTTATTCCCATGTTATTCCCACATTATTCCCATGTTATTCCCATGTTATTCCCACGTTATTCCCACATTATCCCCATGTTATTCCCATGTTATTCCCACGTTATTCCCACGTTATTCCCACATTATTACCACGTTATCCCCACGTTATCCCCACGTTATCCCCATGTTATCCCCATGTTATTCCCACGTTATTCCCACGTTATCCCCATGTTATTCCCATGTTATTCCCACATTATTCCCACGTTTTCCAGAGACCGGTGGAATCTGCATCACTCCCAGGCCGTCGGACCCGGGAAGCGGAGATCGATCCGGGCATGGGATCAAGCTGGCGCTGCTGGATACTGAGGTAGCAACTGTGGCGATGGCCGGGAAGGACCAGTTGGGTTCACATCATGACGGGAGGGAGGTGATTACAAGGAAGCACCAGCTGTGTCACTTTTGATACCCGCCCGCATCCCACTCGCATGTCAACTGCCCCCATTACAAATCTGTCACCCACAGAGTGGCCATGTGGCCTTGGTTGCTTCAGCTGCTCTTGAAATGCACAGATTGGTCAGACAGTTGGAGTGGTCTCTGAGCTGATCTCTTTCTCTGGGCTCTCTTTCTCCCCCCCCCCCTGTCTCTGGCTTTCACTTTCTCTCTCTGCCTCGTTCTCTCTCCATCTCTTCTCCTCGCTCTCTGTTTCTCCCCTTCTCAGTCTCTCTCCCTCGCTCTCTTTCTCCCCCTCTCCATCTCTCCCTCCTCTCTGTCTCTCTATCCCTCTCTTTCTCTCACTCTCTGTCTCTCTATCCCTCTCTTTCTCTCACTCTCTGTCTCTATCCCTCTTTCTCTCACTCTCTGTCTCTCTATCCCTCTCTTTCTCTCACTCTCTGTCTCTCTATCCCTCTCTTTCTCTCACTCTCTGTCTCTATCCCTCTCCCTGTTTTCTCTCCCTCCGTCTGTCCCTCTCCACAACAATCTCTAACCAGACGGTCATTTGTTGTTGGTGCTTCACAGCTGACCGGTCTGTTTGGAAGCAGTCTGATATCCCAATGCCCTCTTCTACACACAGCATTGTTACTGCCTCATCTATTCAAGTAGACTATGTGCTCTGCCTTATATAAGAGTTGTTTGTGTGGATTGTATCCGGGGTGAAGTGCTGACCTCTCTAGTGATTCTACTGGAGCTCTGTGTGTCTCCCAGGCCTGGCCTGGTATGGCCTGCATCATGCACAACCACCACCAGAGATTCACCTTACCCAGGTACAATACACATTACCCAGGTACCCAGGTACAATATTGCAGACCAACAACCCTACCCCAGACTGTTAAAACCAGTGCTATGTTAGTCTTGTTACCAGGTTCAACCGTGTGGTGTCTAGAATCAAGCTTTATTAAATCACAATGCACACATCAAAATGTACATGTTTTTATAACCTTTAATTTGAACCTTTATTTTAACCTTTAACCTTTAATTTGAACCTTTAACCTTTATTTTAACCTTTAACCTTTAATTTTAACCTTTAACCTTTATTTGAACCTTTATTTAACTAGGCAAGTCATTTAAGAACAAATGTCTTTCTTACAATGACGGCCTACCGGGGAACAGTGGGTTAAATGCCTTGTTCAGGGGGCAGAACGACACCTTGTCAGCTCGGAGGATTCGATCTAGCAACCTTTCGGTTACTGGCCCACTGCTCTAACTACTAGGCTACCTGCCGTCCCATATCCTATGTATGTATTATGATTTTACAAACTGACGCTGTACTACTCCTACGACATCAAAGGAGAGGGTGATTGACCTCCTGAACGTTTGAGGCTCACCAGGAAAATAGCCCATATTAATGTAGCCTTAGACATACGGGTTCATGAAATCAATAACTTGATAACATTCATATATTAGCCGTTTATGAGACTCACTTAGAAAATTCATTTGATGATACAGCAGTAGCAATACAAGGATATAACATCTATAGAAGAGACAGAAATGCTTATGGGGGGAGGAGATGCTGTATATATTCAGAGCCATATTCCTGTTATGCTTAGCAAAAATCTAATGTCAAGTGTTAATGAAGTGTTGTGGTTGCAGGTTCACTTGGCACATCTAAAGCCTTTTCTTTTGGGGTGTTGCTACAGGCCACCAAGTGCTAACAGTTAGTATCTAAATAATACGTGTGAAATGCTTGATAGTGTATGTGATGTAAACAGAGAGGTCTACTTTCTTGGGGACCTGGATATTGACTGGTTTTCATCAAGCTGTCCGCTCAACAGGAAGCTTCTCACTGTATCCAGTGCCTGTAACCTGGTTCAGGTTATTAATCAACATACCAGGGTGTTTACAAACACTACAGGAACAAGATCATCCACATGTATCGATCACATTTTTACGAATAATGTAAGACTTTGTTCTAAAGCTGTATCCGTACCCATTGGATACAGTGATCGCAATATAGTGGCTATATACAGGAAAGACAGAGTTCCAAAAGATATGCCTAAAATAACAGATAAGAAAAAGATTTGGCTGTGACTTATGTGGATGATGATACAAATATTTGTTGGTCTGATGTGATTAATGAGGAGCATCCAGACGCTGCACTTGATGAATTTATTAAATTGCTTCTTCCAATTAGTGATAAACATGCACCTGTTAAGAAACTGACTGTTAGAACTGTTAAGGCTCCGTGGATTGATGAGGAATTGAAAAACGGTATGGTTGAAAGAGACAGGGCGAAAGGAGCAGCTAATAAGTCTGCACATCTGATTGGCTGACTTACTGCAAACTGAGAAATGATGTGGCTAAACTCAACAAAATGAAGAAGAAACTGTATTATGAAGCCAAGATCAAAGATATAAAGAATGATGGGACAAAAAAATGTAGAACTCTAAATTCAACTCCATCTTTCATCGAATCAGATGGCTTATTCATCACAAAACCATTTGATGTTGACAATTATTTTAATGATTATTTCATTGGCAAAGTGGGCAAACTTAGGCAGGAAATGCCACCAATGAACAGTGAGCCATCGTACTCATGCATAAAACAACGAACAATGGAAGAAAAGCATTGCAAGTTTTAATTTTGTAAAGTTAATGTGGGAGTGGTGGAAAAATGATTGTTATCGATCAATACAGACAAACCTCCTGGCATTGACAACTTAGATGGAAAGCTACTGAGGATGGTAGCTGACTCTATAGTCTCTCCAGTCTGTCATCTTTAATCTGAGCCTAGAGGAAAGTCTTTGTCCTCAGGCCTGGAGGGAAGCCAAAGTCATTCTGCTACCCGAGAGTGGTATAGTGGCCTTTACTGGTTCTAACAGCAGACCAATCAGCTTGCTGCCAGCTCTCAGCAATCTGTTTAACCAAATATAATGCTATATTTCTGTAAACAAATTAACAACAGACTTTTAGCAGGTTTACTGAAAAGGGTCCTCAGCATGTACTGCACTGACACAAATGGATTCTAAAAAGATTGTGGGAGCTGAGATGTTAGATTTCAGTGCAGCCTTTGAAATGATTGACCATAACCTGTTGTTGAGAAAACGTATGTGTTATGGCTTTTCAACCTCTGTCGTATCGTGGATTCGGAGCTTTCTATCGAATTAATTGAACTCGGGGGGGTTTTCTTTAATAAAAGCTTCTCTAATATCCAACTGACTGGAGTGCTTACGGACATATTCAATCTCTCCCTATCCAAGTCTGCTGTCCCCACATGCTTCAAGATGTCCAACATTGTTCATGTACCCAAGAAAGTAAAGGTAACTGAACTGAATGACTATCGGTCCGTAGCACTCACTTCTGTCATCATGAAGTGCTTTGAGAGACTAGTCAAGGATCATATCACCTCTACCTTACCTGTCACCCTAGACCCACTTAATTTGCTTACTGCCCCAATAGATACAAAGACGATGCGATGCAATCGCCATCGCACTGCACACTGCCCTATCCCATCTGGACAAGAGGAATACCTATGAAGAATGCTGTTCATTGACTATAGCTCAGCATTCAACACTATAGTACACTCAAAAGCTCATCACTAAGCTCTGGGTCTGAACCCCGCCCTGTGCAACTGGGTCCTGGACTTCCTTACGGGCCGCACCCCATGTGGTGAAGGTAGGAAACAACACCTCCACTTCGCTGATCTTCAACACAGGGGCCCCATAAGGGTGCGTGCTCAGCCCCCTCCTGTACACGTCAGGTACGTCTCCAACTCAATCATCAAGTTTGCAGACAGCACAACAGTAGTAAGCCTGATTACCAACAATGACGAGACAGCCTACAGGGAGGAGGTGAGGGCCCTGGGAGTGTGGTGCCAGGAAAATAACCTCTCACTCAGCATCAACAAAGGAGTTGATTGTGGAAACAGCATAGGGAGCACCCCTCTATCCACATCGACGGGACCGCAGTGGTGAAGGTGGAAAGCTTCAAATTCCTCGGCATACACATCACTGACAAACTAATATGGTCCACCCACACAGACAGTGTGGTGAAGAATGCGCAACAGCGCCTCTTCAACCTCAGGAGGCTGAAGAAATGTGGCTTGTCACCTAAAACCCTCACACACTTTTACAGATGCACAATTGAGAGCATCCTGTCGGGCTGTATCACCGCCTGGTACGGAAACTGCACCGCCCGCAACCGCAGGGCTCTCCAGAGGGTAGTGCGGTCTCCCCAACGCATCACCGGGGGCAAACGACCTGCCCTCCAGGACACCTACAGCACCCGGTGTCACAGAAAGGCTGAAAAGATCATCAAGGACAACAACCACCCAAGCCACTGCCTGTTCACCCGCTATCATCCAGAAGGCGAGGTCAGTACAGGTGCATCAAAGCTGGGACCGAGAGACTGAATAACAGCTTCTATCTCAAGGCCATCAGACTGTTAAATAGCCATCACTAGCACCTTAGAGGCTGCTGCCCTATATACATAGACTTGAAATCATTGGCCACTTTAATAATGTTTACATATTTTACTTTACTCATCCCATATGCGGATTGCGAAAGTATTCACCCCCTTGGGATTTTTTTTATTTTGTTGCCTTACAACCTGGAATTAAAATGGATTTGGGGGGGGGGGGGGGGGGGGGGATCATTTGATTTACACAACATGCCTACCACTTTGAAGATGCAAAATATGTTTTATTGTGAAACAAACAAGAAATAAGACAAAAAAACAGAATAGTTGCACGCTCAAGTTTTCACCACCCCAAAGTCAGTACTTTGTAGAGCCACCTTTTGCAGCATTTACAGCTGCAAGTCTCTTGGGGTCTGTCTCTATCAGCTTGGCACATCTAGCCACTGGGATTGTTGCCCATTCTTCAAGGCAAAACTGCTCCAGCTGCTTCAAGTTGGATGGGTTCCGCTGATGTACAGCAATCTTTAAGTCATACCACAGATTCTCAATTGGATTGAGGTCTGGGCTTTGACTAGGCCATTCCAAGACATGTAAATGCTTAAACCACTCGAGTGTTGCTTTACCAGTATGATTAGGATCATTGCCCTGATGGAAGGTGTCCCATCTAGAAGAAAAATAAACGGACACCTATTTAGGCGAGGTGCTTGCTAGCGGAGTAGAAAACTTGAAAATAAAAGAGCCGCACACTCTAGGTGCTCAGATGCAAAAATATAATTACCAACGTTTCGACAGCCAAGCTGTCTTCATCAGGGTATAACCTCTGTCTGGAAGGTGAACCTCCATCACAGTCTCAATTCTCTGGAAGACTGAAACTGGTTTCCCTCAAGATTTTCCCTGTATTTAGCGCCATCCATCACTCCTTCAATTATGACCAGTTTGCCAGTCCCTGCTGATGAAAAACATCCCCACAGCATGATGCTGCCAGCACCATGCTTCACTGTGGGGATGGTGTTCTCGAGGTGTTGGGTTTGTGCCAGACATAGCGTTTTCCTTGATGGCCAAAAAGCTCAGTTTTAGTCTTATCTGACCCAAGTACCTTCTTCCATATGTTTCGGGAGTCTCCCACATACCTTTTGGCGAACACCAAACATGTTTGCTTATTTTTTTCTGGCCACTCGTCCATAAAACCCAGCTCTGTGGCGTGTACGGCTTAATGTGGTCCTATGGACAGATACTCCAATCGCCGCTGTGGAGCTTTGCAGCTCCTTCATGGTTATCTTTGGTCTCTTTGTTGCCTCTCTGATTAATACCCTCCTTGCCTGGTCCGTGAGTTTTGGTGGGCAGCCCTCTCTTGGCAGGTTTGTTGTGGTGCCATATTCTTTCCATTTTTTAATGATGGATTTAATGGTGCTTGTTGGAATGTTCAAAGTTTATGATATTTTTTTATAACCAATCCCTGATCTGTACTTCTCCACAACTTTGTCCCTGACCTGTTGGGAGAGCTCTTTGGTCTTCATAGTGCTGCTTGCTGAGTGTTGCCCCTTGCTTAGTGGTGTTGCAGACTCTGGGGCCTTTCAGAACAGGTGTATACATACACTGAGATCATGTGACACAGAGTGCACACAGGTGGACTTTGTTTAACTAATTATGTGACTTCTGAAGGTAATTGGTGGCACCAGATGTTATTTAGAGGCTTCATAGCAAAGGGGATGAATACAGTTTTTCTGTTATTTTTTTCATTTCACTTGACCAATTTGGAAAATTTTGTTTATGTCCATTACATGAAATCCAAATAAAAAACACAATTTAAATTACAGGTTGTAATGCAACAAAATACATTTGCAACCTGAAAAATATTATGATATACCTGTCGTAATATACCTTAATATACCTTACCTTAATATGATATACCTGTCGTAATATACCTTACCTTATTATAATATACCTTAATATACCTTACCTTATTATGATATACCTGTCGTAATATACCTTAATATACCTTACCTTATTATGATATACCTTAATATACCTTACCTTATTATGATATACCTGTCGTAATATACCTTAATATACCTTACCTTATTATGATATACCTGTCGTAATATACCTTACCTTATTATGATATACCTGTCGTAATATACCTTAATATACCTTGCCTTATTATGATATACCTGTCGTAATATACCTTAATATACCTTGCCTTATTATGATATACCTGTCGTAATATACCTTACCTTATTATGATATACCTGTCGTAATATACCTTACCTTATTATGATATACCTGTCGTAAAAATAGTCTGTCCTCGGTTGCAACACTCACTACCGAGTTCCAAACTGCCTCTGAAACAATGTCAGCACAATACATTTTCGTCAGGAGCTTCATGAAATGGGTTTCCAGTGGCCGAGCAGCCGCACACAAGCCAAAGATCACCATGCGCTATGCCAAGCGTCGGCTAAAGTGGTGTAAAGCTCACCGCCGTTGGACTCTGGAGCAGTGGAAACACGTTCTCTGGAGTGATGAATCACGCTTCACCATCTGGCAGTCCGACGGACGAATCTGGGTTTGGCGGATGCCAGGAGAACGCTACGTGCCCCAATGCATAGTGCCAACTGGGTTTGGTGGAAGAGGAACAATGATCTGGGGCTGTTTTTCATGGTTCGGGCCTCTTAGTTCCAATGAAGGGAAATCTTAATGCTACAGCATACAATGTCATTCTAGCCAATTCTGAGCAAGACCTGCGAGCCAGGCCTAATCGCCCAAAGTCAGTGCCCGACCTAATTAATGCTGTTGTGGCTGAATGGAAGCAAGTTCCCGCAGCAATGTTCCTAGTTCATCTAGTGGAAAGCCTTCCTAGAAGAGTGGAGGCTGTTATAGCAGCAAAAGGGGGACCAACTGACTCCATAATTATTACTCCATAATAATGCCCATGATTTTAAAATGAGATGTGTCCATGTCGGGTAGATAACCTTGTCAAAGTAGTTGGTATATACTGCCACCCAGAGGAACGAGGGGGTAATGACAATAATCAGGGCATGGACAGTAACAAGGAAAGGTTGGAGATATTCCCTGGACTACTGTACCTTACTGATGAGGACACTGTCCCCATGACTATGGTACCTTACTGATGAGGACACTGTCCCCTGGGCAACTGTACCTTACTGATGAGAAAGTTTGGACACACCTGCTCATTCAAGGGTTTTTATTTATTTTTACAATTTTCTACATTGTAGAATAATAGTGAAGATGTCAAAACTATGAAATAACACATATGGAATCATGTAGTAACCAAAAAAGTGTTAAACAAATCAAAATATATTTTATATTTGAGATTCTTCAGTGGCCACCCTTTGCCTTGACGACAGCTTTGCACACTCTTGGCATTCTCTCAACCAGCTTCACCTGCAATGCTTTTCCAACAGTCTTGAAGGAGTTCCCACATATTCTGAGCACTTGTTGGCTGTTTTTCCTTCAATCTGCGGTCCAACTCATCCCAAACCATCTCAATTGGGTTGAGACCAGGTCATCTGATGTAGCACTCCATCACTCTCCTTGGTGAAATAGCCCTTACACAGCCTGGAGGTGTGTTTTGGATCATTGTCCTGTTGAAAAACAAATTATAGGGGACTAAGCACAAACCAGATGGTATGGCGTATCGCTGCAGAATGCCATGCTGGTTAAGTGTGCCTTGAATTCTATTACTAATTGCACTCTCCCTCAACTTGAGACATGTGTGGCATTGTGTTGTGTGACAAAACGGCTCTTTTTAGAGTGGCCTTTTTATTGTCCCCAGCACAAGGTGCACCTGTGTAATGATCATGCTGTTTAATCAGCTTCTTGATATGCCACACCTGCCAGGTGGATGGATTATCTTGGCAAATGAGAAATGCTCACTAACAGGGATGTAAACAAATTTGTGCACCACATTTCAAAGAAATTAGCTTTATGTGCGTATGGAACATTTCTGGGATATTTTATTTCCGCTCACTAAACATGGGACAAACACTTAACATGTTGCGTTTATATTTTTGTTTAGTTTAGTATGATATGTTACGCTTTGTATTTATTTAATACGTTACGAATTACAATACGTTTTATATGAATTCCATCTAGCTGGCTAGGAGTTAGGTGAAGGGTTAGGGTTAAGCTTAGGAGTTAGGTGAAGGGTTAGGGTTAAGCTTAGGAGTTAGGTGAAGGGTTAAGCTTAGGAGTTAGGTGAAGGGTTAGGGTTAAGCTTAGGAGTTAGGTGAAGGGTTAAGCTTAGGAGTTAGGTGAAGGGTTAGGGTTAAGCTTAGGAGTTAGGTGAAGGGTTAGGGTTAAGCTTAGGAGTTAGGTGAAGGGTTAGGGTTAAGCTTAGGAGTTAGGTGAAGGGTTAGGGTTAAGCTTAGGAGTTAGGTGAAGGGTTAGGGTTAAGCTTAGGTGTTAGGTGAAGGGTTAGGGTTAAGCTTAGGTGTTAGGTGAAGGGTTAGGGTTAAGCTTAGGTGTTAGGTGAAGGGTTAGGGTTGAGCTTAGGAGTTAGGTGAAGGGTTAGGGTTAAGCTTAGGTGTTAGGTGAAGGGTTAGGGTTAAGCTTAGGTGTTAGGTGAAGGGTTAGGGTTAAGCTTAGGAGTTAGGTGAAGGGTTAGGGTTAAGCTTAGGTGTTAGGTGAAGGGTTAGGGTTAAGCTTGTGTTAGGTGAAGGGTTAGGGTTAAGCTTAGGTGTTAGGTGAAGGGTTAGGGTTAAGCTTAGGTGTTAGGTGAAGGGTTAGGGTTAAGCTTAGGTGTTAGGTGAAGGGTTAGGGTTAAGCTTAGGAGTTAGGTGAAGGGTTAGGGTTAAGCTTAGGTGTTAGGTGAAGGGTTAGGGTTAAGCTTAGGTGTTAGGTGAAGGGTTAGGGTTAAGCTTAGGTGTTAGGTGAAGGGTTAGGGTTAAGCTTAGGTGTTAGGTGAAGGGTTAGGGTTAAGCTTAGGAGTTAGGTGAAGGGTTAGGGTTAAGCTTAGGAGTTAGGTGAAGGGTTAGGGTTAAGCTTAGGAGTTAGGTGAAGGGTTAGGGTTAAGCTTAGGAGTTAGGTGAAGGGTTAGGGTTAAGCTTAGGTGTTAGGTGAAGGGTTAGGGTTAAGCTTAGGTGTTAGGTGAAGGGTTAGGGTTAAGCTTAGGTGTTAGGTGAAGGGTTAGGGTTAAGCTTAGGAGTTAGGTGAAGGGTTAGGGTTAAGCTTAGGTGTTAGGTGAAGGGTTAGGGTTAAGCTTAGGTGTTAGGTGAAGGGTTAGGGTTAAGCTTAGGAGTTAGGTGAAGGGTTAGGGTTAAGCTTAGGTGTTAGGTGAAGGGTTAGGGTTAAGCTTAGGTGTTAGGTGAAGGGTTAGGGTTAAGCTTAGGTGTTAGGTGAAGGGTTAGGGTTAAGCTTAGGTGTTAGGTGAAGGGTTAGGGTTAAGCTTAGGAGTTAGGTGAAGGGTTAGGGTTAAGCTTAGGAGTTAGGTGAAGGGTTAGGGTTAAGCTTAGGTGTTAGGTGAAGGGTTAGGGTTAAGCTTAGGTGTTAGGTGAAGGGTTAGGGTTAAGCTTAGGTGTTAGGTGAAGGGTTAGGGTTAAGCTTAGGTGTTAGGTGAAGGGTTAGGGTTAAGCTTAGGAGTTAGGTGAAGGGTTAGGGTTAAGCTTAGGAGTTAGGTGAAGGGTTAGGGTTAAGCTTAGGAGTTAGGTGAAGGGTTAGGGTTAAGCTTAGGAGTTAGGTGAAGGGTTAGGGTTAAGCTTAGGAGTTAGGTGAAGGGTTAGGGTTAAGCTTAGGTGTTAGGTGAAGGGTTAGGGTTAAGCTTAGGTGTTAGGTGAAGGGTTAGGGTTAAGCTTAGGAGTTAGGTGAAGGGTTAGGGTTAAGCTTAGGTGTTAGGTGAAGGGTTAGGGTTAAGCTTAGGAGTTAGGTGAAGGGTTAGGGTTAAGCTTAGGTGTTAGGTGAAGGGTTAGGGTTAAGCTTAGGTGTTAGGTGAAGGGTTAGGGTTAAGCTTAGGAGTTAGGTGAAGGGTTAGGGTTAAGCTTAGGTGTTAGGTGAAGGGTTAGGGTTAAGCTTAGGTGTTAGGTGAAGGGTTAGGGTTAAGCTTAGGAGTTAGGTGAAGGGTTAGGGTTAAGCTTAGGTGTTAGGTGAAGGGTTAGGGTTAAGTTTAGGAGTTAGGTGAAGGGTTAGGGTTAAGTTTAGGAGTTAGGTGAAGGGTTAGGGTTAAGCTTAGGAGTTAGGTGAAGGGTTAGGGTTAAGCTTAGGTGTTAGGTGAAGGGTTAGGGTTAAGCTTAGGTGTTAGGTGAAGGGTTAGGGTTAAGTTTAGGAGTTAGGTGAAGGGTTAGGGTTAAGCTTAGGAGTTAGGTGAAGGGTTAGGGTTAAGCTTAGGTGTTAGGTGAAGGGTTAGGGTTAAGCTTAGGAGTTAGGTGAAGGGTTAGGGTTAAGCTTAGGTGTTAGGTGAATGGTTAGGGTTAAGCTTAGGAGTTAGGTGAAGGGTTAGGGTTAAGCTTAGGTGTTAGGTGAAGGGTTAGGGTTAAGCTTAGGAGTTAGGTGAAGGGTTCGGGTTAAGCTTAGGTGTTAGGTGAAGGGTTAGGGTTAAGCTTAGGAGTTACGTTAAAGGGTTCAGGTTAGGTGACATGCTAAGGATTAGGTAGGTATCTCCACCCACTGTAATTATCATACAGGTAACCCCCACTGATGTTCTGTTATATTGACCAGATACTGTAGCGGCCACCAACAATTTAAATACATGTCTTCAAACATGAAAGGCAGTCGGGAGGAGGCAAGGTCAGGTGGAACCATTCTAGCCAATGAGAGGGCAGATACGCATATGAACAACTGTAACAAAGTAAAAATTGTCTATATCATTCAAAAAAAATCATAACAAACATTTGACTTTTGGTCTTAATTTAAGGTTAGGGTTAGACATAGGATTAGCAGTGTGGTTAAGGTTAGGTTTAAAATCACATTTTAAGAGAAATTGTAGAAATAGGCGGGGTTTATGACTTTGTGGCTGTGGTAACTAGTGACGACCAGTCACAACTCCGATATAAAGTGTTTATTCTCAAAATCGCCGGGATGTCACGTGTCCTACTTATATTAAGTACACTCATAACCTAAACATTATGAAACTTCTATTCGATCAAATGATCCACACTTAGCAAATAAGCCATTACATTTTTTGTTAACCAAAACATTTTCAGAAAAACGCCACCTGCTGGTAAATGCAGATTTTAGGCCCAGTTATCCCTCTCGCTTCGTATCTTCCTCCCCATCACCACCTTGTCTGCTAAGTTAGGTAGCCCCGCTCTCTCATTATCATATTGACCAATAAAGCTGTAGCTGAAAACATTACTAAATTCAAAACAAATTCAAGAAAGTGTACAGTATTATATAGAGCCCTTATTGCATGGAACTTCCTTCTATCTCATATTGTTCAAATAAACAGCAAACCTGGTTTCAAAAAGCAGATAAAGCAACACCTCACGGCACAACGCCTCTCCCCTATTGGACCTAGATAGTTTGTGTGTATATGCATTGATATGTAGGCTGCGTGTGCCTTTTTAAAAATCTATGTAGTTCTGTCTTTGAGCTGTTCTTGTCTCTTGACAATGTACAATATATCCAATGTCCAACACCTTGGAATAGAGGGGGGAGGTTAATCACAGGATCAATCTGAAGGAGTGCATAGACTAAATGAATCAACCAAAAGCAATGTCATTCTCTTGTTCAGCGACACTTGCTAGAAAACTTTAATGAGCAAGCCTTCCTTCACGAACTGGCCTCTGTAAAAATGGTATAGAATCACCTTGATCCCCTCTGTCGAAGACGTTTGGACCTTCTTTGATAGTTTCCGTGGTATTGTTAACAAACGCCCCCATAAAGAAAATGAGAATTAAAAACAGGTTCAGCTCCTGGTTCGACCGGGATCTTGCAGTTACTCCACCTCAAGAATTGCATTTGGCGAAAGGCTCGGCACACGCATACTCAGGCTGACTGGCTATCATTCAGGCCAATGACAAATCAGTGCACTCAGGCTATCAGGAAGGCCAAACTTAGTTACTTTAAGGAGCAGTTATCTCTCTCTGTGGGTCTAATCCCAAGAAGTTCTGGAAAACAGTCCCTTAAAGTTGATGTGGTTTATACTGACAATAAGTACTTGGCTGAGCTCTTTAATTACCAGTTCACCACTGCAGCTACCATGCTGTGTCATGTGTTTCTGCCTTGCTATGTTGTGTTGTGTCCTATATTTATATTACATTTTATATCCAAGGCCCCCGTCCCCGTAAGAGGCTGTTTGCCTTTTGGTAGGCCGTCGTTGTAAATAAGAATTTGTTAACGGACTTGACTCCGTTACACCAGCTCTGTCAGGAGGAATGAGCCAAAATTCACCCAACTTATTGTGGGAAGCTTGTGGAAGGCTACCCAAAACATTTGACCCAAGTTAAACAACTTAAAGGCAATGCTACTAAATACTGATTGAGTGTATGTAAACTTCTGACCCACTGGGAATGTGATGAAAGAAATAAAAGCTGAAATAAACCATTCACTCTACTATTATTCTGACATTTCACATTCTTAAAATAAAGTGGTGATCCTAACTGATCTAAAACAGGGAATTTTTACTAGGATTTAATGTCAGGAATTGTGAAAAACTGAGTTTAAATGTATTTGGCTCAGGTCTATGTAAACTTCTGACTTCAACTGTGTACACACACACATTCCAACAAAGAAAACAGTAGAAAAACCTTCATATTACATTTTAATTACAGAACAGTCGGCCCCCCCCCCCCCCCCCCAAAAATACAAAAACAAAAAAGGCACAAAATTCTTTAATGGCCAATACAGTAATTCAGAAGACTATTGGAGAACGACTGATAAAACGGCATTCGGACTTGTCATTTCAGGGAGCTATATTAACAGTTTTAATTTAAATGTAGTTGATTATATTTACTGGGGACAGGAGACATGGTGGGAACTGTAGATATAAAAGTCTGAACCTGGACTCTGACAAACACCACCCTTCAGGGGCGGACTGGGACCAGAATTCAGCCCTGGCATTTAGCACACTGGCCCATTAATTCCTTCAAGCTCCCACACAGGTAAATGTTTTTGCTTTAGCACCCATTATGATTATTCTACGATATACCCCAATTTAGCCAGGCCACCTGGGCTAAAGACGGACTAGCCCATCTGGCATTGGCCTGAATCGCTCTGTTGCCAGTCCGCCTCTGACCCCCTTGCACTTGGCTAAACACATGGGAGGACAAGGAGAGGAAGCAGAGGTTACTTTCACGTGTCCGACTTACTATGAGTTTGTGTGATTGGACAACCATTTTTATTCTAATTTACATTTTGTACAGGATACCTATTTGGCCTTGACCTGAAATTGAATCCCCATTAACTTGAATGCCGGAACATTCCACCTGTACCACAGCACCGCCTTCAGGTTGGGAGGTTCCACTACAGGAGAGTAGCCTTAATAAAAAGGGACAGTTCACCTGCAATAGAGGACTGCTTTGCTATTACACAATACAGTATCTTGTCGTCTCCATGTGTGAGATTGGTCTTCATAAAGGGGATACACACAACAGTGGAATAAGAAAAACTACTTAAACAAAATGAAAACAAAATAATAAAGCATTGATCCCCCGTGCATCCCGCAAAGGCGGAGGTGTTGCTAACATTTACGATAGCAAATTTCAACTTACAAAACCCCCCCCCCCCAGGTGTTTTTGTCTTTTGAGCTTCTAGTCATGAAATCTATGCGGCCAACTCAATCACTTTTTATATCTACTGTTAAACAGGCCACCTGGGCCATATACAGCGTTCCTCACTGAGTTCCTATCAGACCTTGTAGTCATGGCAGATAAAGTTACCAAAAATGTGAATATTAATATTCACATGGAAAAGTCCACAGACCCACTCCAAAAGGCTTTCGGAGCCATCATCGACTCAGTGGCTTTTGTCCAACATGTCTCTGGACCCACTCACTGTCACAGTCATACGCTGGACCTAGTTTTGTCCCATGGAATAAATGTTGTGGATCTTAATGTTTTTCCTCATAATCCTGGACTAATCGGACCACCATTTTATTATGTTTGCAATCGTAACAAATAATCTGCTCAGACCCCAACCAAGGATCATCAAAAGCTGTGCTATAAATTCTCAGACAACTCAAAGATTCCTTGATGCCCTTCCAGACTCCCTCCACCTACCCAAGGACCAAGAACGTCAGAGAACAAAAATCAGCTGGAGGCAGGGATTTCTCATATAGAGCTCCATTTTTATGGAATGGTCTGCCTATCCATGTGAGAGACGCAGACTCGGTCTCAACCTTTAAGTCTTTATTGAAGACTCATCTCTTCAGTAGGTCATATGATTGAGTGTAGTCTGGCCCAGGAGTGGGAAGGTGAACGGAAAGGCTCTGGAGCAATGAACCGCCCTTGCTGTCTCTGCCTGGCCGGTTCCCCTCTCTCCAATGTGATTCTCTGCCTCTGACCCTATTACAGGGGCCGAGTCACTGGCTTTACTGGGGCTCTTCCATGCCGTCCCTAGGAGGGGTGCGTCACTTGAGTGGGTTGAAGTCACTGACGTGATCTACCCGTTTGGGTTTGCGCCCCTCCTCGGGTTGTGCCGTGGGTGAGATCTTCGTGGACAAACTCAGCCTTGTCTCAGGATGGTAAGTTGGAGATATCCCTCTAGTGGTGTGGGGGCTGTGCATTGACAAAGTGGGTAGGATTATATCCTCCTCCCGTCTCCTGACCCCTCCTGTCTCAGCCTCCAGTATTTATGCTGCAATAGTTTTTTTGGGGGGCTAGGGTCAGTCTGTTATATCTGGAGTATTTCTCCTGTCTTATCCAGTGTCCTGTGTGAATTTAAGTATGCTCTCTCCAATTCTCTCTTTGAGGACCTGAGCCCTAGGACCATGCCTCAGGACTACCTGGAATGATGACTGCTTGCTGTCCCCAGTCCACCTGGCCGTGCTGCTGCTCCAGTTTCAACTGTTCTGCCTGCGGCTATGGAACCCTGACCTGTTCACCGGACGTGCTACCTGTCCCAGACCTCCTGTTTTCAACTCTCTAGAGACAGCAGGAGCGGTAGAGATACTCTCAATGATCGGCTATGAAAAGCCAACTGACATTTACTCCTGAAGTGCTGACCTGTGTCACCCTCGACAGCCACTGTGATTATTATTATTTGACCCTACTGGTCAAATATGAACATCTTGGCCTTGTTCTGTTATAATCTCCACCCGGCACAGCCAGAAGAGGACTGGTCACCCCTCATAGCCTGGTTCCTCTCTAGGTTTCTTCCTAGGTCCTGGCCTTTCTAGGGAGTTTTTCCTAGCCACTGTGCTTCTACACCTGCATTGCTTGCTGTTTGGGGGTTTTAGGCTGGGTTTCTGTACAGCACTTTGAGATATCAGCTGATGTACGAAGGGCTTTATAAATACATTTGAAATTTGATTGATTTCACAATAAAAGCATAATTTCCAAACATACAGTAATTTTACACTAAGAACATAAAAAGATAAATAATATAAATACATTTGCCTTTTTTTTTCTCTCTTCTTGAACCTGTTTCTTTAGTGGAGAACAGTGAACCCAGCGCAGGGTTAGGGCAAGACGAGATCCTCTGAAGCAGCAGAATTAAATAATACCAGTCTGATAAATACACACGACACTAGATGAGATATTTCCCTTTGACATTGTCCTGTCCAGCATGGTTCCAACAAGAATGCTTAGCTCCACTCCGCTAGACTCAGAAGTGTGTGAAGGGTCAACCTGTCTTTTAAAAAGCAAATGCAGTGTTCACACCCCTTGACTTTTTTCCACATTTTTGTTATAGCCTGAATTTAAAATTAATTTGAGATTTGTCACTAGCCTACACACAATACCCCATAATGTCAAAAGTTGAATTATGTTTTTTGAAATTTGTACAAATTAATAAAAAAATAAATAAATGAAAATGTCAAGTATTCAACTCCTTTGGTATGGCAAGCCTAAAGTTCAGGAGTAAAAATTTGCTTAAGTCAGATAAGCTGCATGGACTCACTCTGTAATTATGATGTTTGATGATTGAATGATGTTAACATGATTTTTTAAATGACTACCTCATCTCTGTACCCCACACATACAGATAATTGTAAGGGACCCTCAGTCGAGCAGTGAATTTCAACCACAAAGACCAGGGAGGTTTTCAAGTGACTCGCAAAGAAGGGCAACCGTTGGTAGATTGGTCAAATTAATAAAAGCAGACATTGAATATCTCTTTGAGCATGGTGAAATTATGAATTACACTTTGGATGGTGTATCAATACACCCAGTCACTACAAAGATACAGGTTTCCTTCCCAACTCAGTTGCCGGAGAGGAAGGAAACCGCTCAGTGATTTCACCATGACGCCACTGGCTACTTTAAAACTGTTAGTTGAATGGCTGTGATAGGAGGAAACTGAGGATGAATCAACAACGTAGTTACTCTAATACTAACCTAATTGAAAAGAGTGAAAAGGAGGAAGCCTGTACAGAATAACAATCTTCATAAACATACATCCTGTTTGCAACAAGGCACTAAAGTAATACTGCAAAAATGTGGCAAAGCAAGTCACTTTTTGTCCTGAATACAAAGTGTTGGATTTGGTGCAAATCCAACACATTACCGAGTATCACTCTCCATATTTTCAAGTATAGTATTGTCTACATCATGTTATGGGTATGCTTGTAATCGTTAAACACTGGGGAGTTTTTCAGGATAAAAACAAAAAATGTCTCAGGCAAAATCCTAAAGGAAAACCTGGTTCTGTCTGCTTTCCAACAGACACTGGGAGAATAATTCACCTTTCAGCAGGACAATAACAAAACACAAGGCCAAATCTAAACTAGAGTTGCTTGTCAAGAAGAGAGCGAATGTTCCCGAGTGGCCCGAGTAACAGTTTTGACTTGAATCTGATTTGAAAATCTATGGCAAGACCTGAACATGGCTGTTTAGCACGGATCAACAACCAATTTGACAGAGCGTGAAGAATTTTGAATGTAATAATGTTGCACAATCCAGGTGTGGAAATCTCTTAGCGACTTACCCAGAAGTCACAGCTGTAATCCCCGAGCTGAGGTACAAATCTGTCGTTCCGCCCATGTTCCTAAGCCGTCATTGAAAATAAGAATTGGTTCTTAACTGACTTGCCTAGTTAAATAAAGGTAAAATAAAAAAATATACAGCTGTAATCACTTCCAAAAGGAGCTTCTACAAAGTATTGACTAAAGGGGTGTGAATACTTATGTAAATTAGATATTTCAGTATTTAAATTTTCAATCAAATGTGCAAACATTTAAAAAAAACATGTTTTCACTTTGTCATTATTGGGTAGTGTGTGTAGATGGGGAAAAAAACAAGATATTTCATACATTTTTTTGAATAAGGCTGTAACGTAACAAAATGTGGAATAAGTCAAGAGAACAGAATACTTTCTGAAGGCCCTGTACATCACAGAGTAAGTAGTATACAGAGACGTTGTGTCTACAGAGCCTTCTGAAAGTATTCAAGTATTTGTATATACAGTGTAGTTTGAAAGAGAGCAGAGTTGGGGACAATAGGAACGTGGACACTTGACTTCTAAGAGCAGGACGATTTGCGGGCAGAGTAAAATACATGTTATCAATATTTATTTCCTGTCAACGTCGGAGTCTAAACTATAGCCATACATTTTCATGGAAAGACCAACACACCGTGCTTCTCTGCCCAATAGATACTTTGCATTCAGAAAGTATTCAGACCCCTTGACTTTTCCCTCATTTTGTTACGTTACATCCTTATTCTGAAATGGATTAAATAGTTCTCTCCTCATCATTCTACACACAAAACCTCATAATGACATCACAATACCTTATAATGACATCACAATACCCCATAATGACATCACAACAGGTTTAGACATACCTTATTTACATAAGTATTCAGACCCTTTGCTATGAGACTCGAAAATTGACCTCAGGTGCATCCTGTTTCCATTGATCATCCTTGAGATGTTTCTACAACTTGATTGGAGTCCACCTGTGGTAAATTCAATTGATTGGACATGATTTGGAAAGGCACACACCTGTCTATACAAGGTCCCACAGTTGACAGTGTATGTCAGAGCAAAACCAAGCCATGAGGTTGAAGGAATTGTCCGTAGAGCTCAGAGACAGGAATGTGTCGAGGCACAGATCTGGGGAAGGTACTGAAATATTTCTGCAGCATTGAAGGTCCTCAAGAACACAGTGGCCTCCATCATTCTTTAACAGAAGAACAGTTTGGAACCACCAAGACTCTTCCTAGAGCTGGCCGCATGGCCAAACTGAGCAATCGGGGGAGAAGGGCCTTGGTCAGGGAGGTGACAAAAACCCGATGGTCAGTCTGACAGAGCTGTAGAGTTCCTCTGTGGAGATGGGAGAACCTTCCAGAAGGACAACCATCTCTGCAGCACTCCACCAAATCAGGCCTTTATGGTCGAGTGGCCAGACAGAAGCCACTCCTCAGTAAAAGGCACCTGACAGTCCAGCTGGAGTTTGCCAAAAGGAACCTAAAGACTCTCAGACCATGAGAAACAAGATTCTCTGGTCTGATGAAACCAAGATTGAAGTCTTTGGCCTGAGTGCCAAGTGTCACGTCTGGAGGAAACCTGGCACCATCCCTACGGTGAAGCATGGTGGTGGCAGCAGCAACAACCCTAAGCACACAGCCAAGACAATGCAGGAGTGGCTTCGGGACAAGTCTCTGAATGTCTTGAGAGGATCTGAGAGAAGAATGGAAGAAAGTCCCCAAATACAGGTGTGCCAAGCTTGTAGCATCATACCCAAGAAGTCTCGAGGCTGTGATCGCTCCCAAAGGTGCTTCAACAAAGTACTGAGTAAAGGGTCTGAATACTTACGTAAAATGTGAGTTTATTTGTAATACATTTGCAAAAAAAAACATTAAAATATATTTTTTGCCTTGTCATTACGGGGTATTGTGATGTCATTACGGGGTATTGTGATGTCATTATGGGGTATTGTGATGTCATTACGGGGTATTGTGATGTCATTATGGGGTATTGTGTGTAGATTGATGAGGGGAATAAAAACAATTCCATCCATTTTAGAATAAGTCTAATGTAACAAAATGTGGACAATGAATGAATGGATCTGAATGAACTGTATATACACCGTCTACCAGGGGAGTCTAATTCAGTCCACGGAGGGCCGAGTGTCGGCTGATATTCACTCCCCCCTTAAAGCAGGGCTGTCACATAGCGTTTCTAATAGACCTACATTTACACAGTTTGACTGTGTCCAGCTCACTATTAAATCACTGAAATTAAAGCTGGACAGTCAGGGAGTATTACAAATTCCAGAAACGATGGTTAGAGGACTATCTTTTTACGAATTTTGACAGCGAGGAAATCTACTTCCAGTGCGGCCCCTGGGGGGGGAAATTATTTTTTTTCCTATTTTTTCCCCCCCCAGACAGTAGTTTAGAAAGTGGTGCTCATCCATTTCATATGATATGTTACGTCCTTCGATGAGGCCGAGTTACCCAAAAGCTTTGTACCGTCTGTCGACGCCGAGATCATCATTCTCACGTTGCCGCCAAAGGACGCGATCTTAGCGCTACCAAACTTCCAGGAAACTCACCCGCCGTTAGTTAACGTACTTTTGATCAAATGTAACCCGTAAAAATGATTAGATTCACCACCTATGGAACATAGCTCTCAGGTCCGTTTGAGATTATATTATGTCAAAAAAATCAATGGGTGTTTATCATTATTTAAGTCAGAAAATAAAATTGACCAAATCACAGATTGTCCCTTTAATATCCACTGACCTACAAGGCTAAACTGATCAGAAGTTAGCCATGTCTCTCATTTGGCCTTGGGGAGTGTGTGTGTGTGTGTGTGGGGGGGGGGTACTGCTGTCTTTCAGATCACTTTTTGACACATGCACATAACCGTCCGCTGCAGAAAATGGACTTCTGTGTTTCTGGTGGCCATTCCATTTAAAAACGAACATGGGACAATTCATTATGTCAATGGTTTACCAACCAAACGTTAAGATTCCAGTAGGAATGAAAGCTGTAGACTGCAGGATACATTGAACAGTCGGGAACAGTCTAGTCCAATCAGAACAGTCCAATCCACAGATGAGTAGTCAACTGACTGTTCTTTGGCAGGGTGATAGACTACATCCCTCCCCCTCTTCCAGCAGTGTTAGTAAGAGGCCACTGATGCACTACCAATGCATTGCACAAGGAAATGGGTTCAGGGCAGCACACGATGAGACAGTATGACAACCATAGAAATGGTGTCACTTCTATTCTAGAACAGACTTCTATTCTATGTCTCTGATGAGAACAGATACCATATATACAGTACAGTAGGATTGAGGTATGTGGGTCTGGGCTCAGAGAGGTGGAGTGGGAAGACTGTTTGACCAGGTCCCCAGGGCCAGTGGCACCATATCGGGGTGGAGGTCCAGAGAAAAACAGCCATTTATTATCCTCCACTCAACTTTCTCACTCCGATGAGGACAAGACAGGGTACAGTTCACCGGGACCGTGGAGGGGCTGAGAACAAGGGGAAGGAGGGTACAGTTCACTGGGATCGTGGAGGAGCTGAGAACAAGGGGAAGGAGGGTACAGTTCACTGGGACCGTGGAGGGGCTGAGAACAAGGGGAAGGAGGGTACAGTTCACCGGGACCGTGGAGGAGCTGAGAACAAGGGGAGGGAGGGTACAGTTCACTGGGACCGTGGAGGGGCTGAGAACAAGAGGAAGGAGGGTAGCTGGAGTTTGATAGCTTCATTTGGTCATCTTCACATTTCTTGAACCACAAACACTCTCTCACACACACACACACACACACACACTATCCTCTCTTGGCTTTTACCCTTCTCTCTCCACTCCTTCCTCCCAGTCACTGTCCAGTAGTAACCCCCTCTTCAGTCATCGTCCGGGACCTCTGTCTTGATGTTGCTAGGCACCCCTCCGGTCCGGGACAGAGCCAGGATGGTATGGTTGACTGCAGCCATCTCCACAGCCAGAGAGATGGGGTCCTGGTGGTCAGTACCATCGTCCTGGAAGAAAGGGGGGGGGGGGGGGGAAACATAGAAAGTAACACGTTTATATATAATCTAATTTTAGTTAGGAAGTCTGAGAGGGACTGGTTTCTTCACCCCCCCCCCCCCCTCCTGCTGGTTTTAATAGCGCTCCCACTGGCTTCTTGTCTGACTCACGCAAGAACTGTGGCCCCCAAAACCCGACCGCAGGCTCACAATGTTATTTTACATGTACATTACTCGACTCCCTTAGCAGCCCCAGTCCGAGCAATTTGGCCACCCCGAGCAAATTCAAAATTTGTCCAATTTTCTTTATGCCAGAGATTGACGTGGTATTATCAACCAATACGTTATATGTACACTACATGACCAAAAGTATGTGGACACCTGCTCTTCGAAAAATCATGGGCATTAATATGGAGTTGGTCCCACCCTTTGCAGCTATAACAGCCTCCACTCTTCTGGGAAGGCTTTCCACTAGATGTTGGAACAGCCTCCACTCTTCTGGGAAGGCTTTCCACTAGATGTTGGAACATTGCTGCTATAACAGCCTCCACTCTTCTGGGAAGGCTTTCCACTAGATGTTGGAACATTGCTGTGGGGACTTGCTTCCATTCAGCCACGAGAGCATTAGTGAGGTCTGGCACTGATGTTGGCTCGCAGTCGGCGTTTCAATTTATCCCAAAGATGTTAGATGGAGTTGAGGTCAAGTTCTTCCACACCGATCGACACACCATTTCTGAATGGACCTCGCTTTGTACACGGGAGCGTTGTTATACCGGAAAGGGTCAAACCCAAACTGTTGCCACAAAGTTGGAAGCTTTTCCACTGCTCCAGAGTCCAATGGTGGCGAGTTTTACGGCACGCCAGCTGACGCTATGCATTGTGGGTACTTGGCCATGGAAACCCCATTTAGCTCCCGACTACCAGAAGTTTCCAGAGGTCATTTAAAAAACAGAGGACAGACGATTTTTTACGTGATACGCACTTCGCAGTCACGTTCTATGAGCTTGTGTGGCCTACCACTTCTCGGCTGAGCCGTTGTTGCTCCTAGATGTTTCCACTTCACAATAACAGCACTTACAGTTGACCGGGGCAGCTGTAGCAGAGCAGACATTTGACGAACTGACTTGTTGGAAAGGTGTCATCCTATGACGGTGCCACGTTGAAAGTCACGGAGCTCTTCAGTAAGGTCATTCTGCTGCCAATGTTTGTCTACGGAGATGTCTGTGTGCTCGATTTTACACAGGCGTGGCTGAAATAGCCGAATCAACTCATTTGAATGTGTCCACATACTGTACTATAGACATACTTTTGTATTTACAGTGTAGTTTGAAAGAGAGCAGAGTTGAGGACAATAGGAACGTGGACACTTGACTTGAGCTACACTTTGAACAACTTCTAAGAGCAGGACGATTTGCGGGCAGAGTAAAATACATGTTATCAATATTTATTTCCTGTCGATGTCGGAGTCTAAACTATAGTCATACATTTTCATGGAAAGACCAACACACCGTGCTTCTCTGCCCAAAACATACCAGGAATGATTCAAACCTAGACTTGTTCCTCATTTTGTTACGTTAAAGCCTTATTCTAAAATGGATGACATAGTTCTCTCCTCAATCTACACACAACACCCCATAATGACGAAGCACATTTTTTTATATATAAAACAAAGTACTGAGTAAAGGGTCTGAATACTCGTTTTTTATTTATATATATATATATATATATACATATATATATATATATATATATATATATATATATATATATATATATATATATATATATATATATATATAAATATTAATGTATATATTAATATATAATATATTATATATATTAATATATATATTATATATATATATATATATAAAATAACAAGTATTCAGACTTACATTTCAGTTATTTTTTTTACTCTTGATGAAGTACAGCGTTACCATAATGATGTCTAATCTACAGTAATGTGGATCTGACGACCGAAACGCATCAATAATAAAATATTAATCGAATAATATTACAGAATACTAACTATATTTGAGCATAAAAACTAATTTGCTTTTTTATATTGGTGTACTTTGAAAAAAAATATTAATATATTAATATTAATATTAGTTTAAAACGAATTATGAACATGACACAAGTTACGGTAATCAGAACGGATTAAAATGAACATGTACAGTGACTATACAAAACATTAGGAACACCTGCTCCACGACCGACTAACCAGGTCAAACTCAATATTAGAAAAGGTGTTTTTAATGTTTGATATACTCAGTGTAATCAAAACGTTATTTTACGATGTAATAACTTGTGTATCTTACGGTGTTACGGTAAAAACTAATTTTTGGAAAATGTGCAGAAATAAATTCAAATCTGAACAGGTAAGAAAATTAAATTTAAAACAGACAATAATTAGATCTACCACAAAAAACTTCATTTAAAAAAAATTAACCAAGAGTAATACCAAGATTGTGAGAATCACCCATTCTGGTTCATTTCCAACAGTCTGAAAAGGCTGTCCACTTTGTTCACATGTTGAAATCAAGAGGCCTACCGTATGTCTCAGAATTAGTTGTCAATTCATATTATAAATTGTGTTTTATGCGTATTGCACATTTATAAGACACAAACTAGACAGCTAGTATAACAGTGTTTGGCTAGAACACTGCTAACATCGTACCATAATGCTGCGGGCAACAAACTGAGCACTCCTTTTCCACAAGCAATGTTCATTGATACTCTGGGTTTCAGTTGTGTCTGTTCTGTACGCAACTTGAGGAGTTGAGACATAAAAAAAAAAGGTATCACAGTAAAATAACATCTCTGTCGTCTTTGTTGTTGTGAGTGGAATGTGGAGGGGCTGTGTGTGTATAAACCGAAAGCAAGAGGTTCCACTCTTCGCCAAAATCTGTGCGTTTCTATGGCTTATTATGGACCTAAGCTTGTTCGCCTGTTTTCCCGACTTTGGGGACAACGACTCCCATTGTTTAGGGCAGAGACATGGGCATCTCGTCATTATACACAGATCTCTGGTGTGAATTGGAAGGTGTTCACAGCACAGAGGAGCAAAGAACACCAGACCAATAAGACAACATTAGAATAAGTGGACATACACCATTTAAAAAAAAACAATTACAAAAAAATGTACTTGATTCTTGCGATACAATATTCCAAATCCCTGAGCAAAAATATACACTCAAATGAATCGAATTAATTTGAAAATCGCCCAGCCCTAAGAGGTAGGCTAGTGAACATGAACCAACCTGTGACTAGGACCTCCGCTTTAAATTCACTAGATGACAACTACACACACAAAAAAAAAAAAATGTTTTTAAATCAGCGAGACTAAACAAATATTTTCATCCCGAAGTTGTCTGCTCGACTGCCCACTCCCAACCGTGGCATGAAAAATGCCAACCTCGCCACAAAGATATCCGTCCAGGGCCTGTGGGTCCGCCAGACATCTCACAAGAATGCAGCCCTCTCTCTCTCCTCTGAATCAAATTTTTTGTCAGAAACGTACTAAATAAAATACAGTTTGATTTGGTTCTGGCTCCATACCTGTGTGGGTGAAGTGGGCTCCATACCTGTGTGGGTGAAGTGGGCTCCATACCTGTGTGGGTGAAGTGGGCTCCATACCTGTGTGGGTGAAGTGGGCTCCATACCTGTGTGGGTGAAGTGGGCTCCATACCTGTGTGGGTGAAGTGGGCTCCATACCTGTGTGGGTGAAGTGGGCTCCATACCTGTGTGGGTGAAGTGGGCTCCATACCTGTGTGGGTGAAGTGGGCTCCATACCTGTGTGGGTGAAGTGGGCTCCATACCTGTGTGGGTGAAGTGGGCTCCATACCTGTGTGGGTGAAGTGGGCTCCATACCTGTGTGGGTGAAGTGGGCTCCATACCTGTGTGGGTGAAGTGGGCTCCAGCCTGTAGAAGCCAAAGGGCCTGGCCATGGGTCTCTTGTCGAAGTAGGGCAGGTCACAGGCCTGTTCTGTGTAGTCCCCTCCATCGATGTCGTCGCTGTTGGAATGTCCTCCAGGACTCTGGACGTCTATCCAATGGCTCTCCAGGATCGTGGCTTCTTGAGAAAAAAAAAAAACAGAGGGCCGGTTATTATGACACAAAAACATTCCATCCCCTCGGATAGGTCAACGGGTGAGGAGGACAAAGACAAAAGGAGCATCCTGTTTCTGCATAGGTCTCCGTTATTTAGTGACGGGGCATAGGAACAGGCTTTTACGTTCCGGCGTAAACCGCCTTCGTCAGAGCCTTATGACCTAGTCGACTCCCCACAACTTCCTAAGTGTTACTGTCTTTGACCTCCAGCCAGGTGAAAGGTCATGACACCCTGTGGATGGTTATGTCATTACATGAACATTATCATTATAGTTGGAATCTAGAATTCTCAAGGGAACGCCACAGCTGAATACACAGGAAAAATCTGTCAATTAAACTCATTTTATAATGGCCTTTTTTTACATCAGCAGTTGACAGATACCCAACCTAAACCCCAAACAGCAAGCAATGCAGAGGCAGAAACACAGGTAGCAGGAAAAACTTCCTAGATGGAAGAAACCTAGAGAGGAACCAGGCACCAAGGGCTGGCCAGTCCTCTACTGGCTGTACAGGGTAGACCAGAGGAACCAGGCACCAAGGGCTGGCCAGTCCTCTACTGGCTGTACAGGGTAGACCAGAGGAACCAGGCTTCATTATATAACAGACCCAGCGTCGCCCAGCCCACGTAACCAACGGCGACAGAGAAACCCAGCCCACGTAACCAACGGCGACAGAGAAACCCAGCCCACGTAACCAACGGCGACAGAGAAACCCAGCCCACGTAACCAACGACAGAGAAACCCAGCCCACGTAACCAACGGCGACAGAGAAACCCAGCCCACGTAACCAACGGCGACAGAGAAACCCAGCCCACGTAACCAACGACGACAGAGAAACCCAGCCCAGGTAACCAACGACGACAGAGAAACCCAGCCCACGTAACCAACGACGACAGAGAAACCCAGCCCAGGTAACCAACGACGACAGAGAAACCCAGCCCAGGTAACCAACGACGACAGAGAAACCCAGCCCAGGTAACCAACGACGAGAGAAACCCAGCCCAGGTAACCAACGACGAGAGAAACCCAGCCCACGTAACCAACGACGACAGAGAAAACCAGCCCACGTTACCAACGGCGACAGAGAAACCCAGCCCACGTTACCAATATTAGCTCGTCTCTTGATCTCCTTGCGTCGGTTGGCAAACCAGTTGTAGACTTTAAGAGAGCTGACTCTCTCCAGGTCCGATAGCTTCTTCCCTGAAATAAAATAACATTCAGGAGATTAGATCATTCCAGATTATTCCAAACAGTATATTATATCCCAAAGGGCAACGTACACTGAAAAAATAAATGCAACATGTAAAGTGTTGGTCTCATGTTTCATGAGCTGAAATAAAAGATCCCAGAAATGTTCCACACGCACAAAAATCTGATTTCTCTGAAATGTGGCGCACTCATTTGTTTACATCCCTGTTAGTGAGAATTTCTCTTTTGCCAAGAAAAACCTTCCACTTGACAGGTGTGGCATATCAAGAAGCTTGTATGTCAGGTGTATGGTGTGGTGCTGTCTGATGTCAACGTTGTGCTGGAGGTGGGGTTATGGTATGGTCAGGCATAAGTTACGGACAACGACCACAATTGCATTTCATCGATTGCAATTTGAATGCACAGAGATACCCGTGACGAGATCCTGAGGCCCATTGTCGTGCCATTCATCCACGTCATGTTTCAGCATGATAATTCACAGCCCCATGTCTCAAGGATATGTGCACAATACCTGGAAGCTGAAAATGTCCCAGTTCTTCCACTGCCTGCATACTCACCAGACATGTCACTCATTGAGCATGTTTGGGATGCTCTGGATCAACATGTACGACAGCGTGTTCCAGTTCCCACCAATATCCAGCAACTTCACACAGTCATTGAAGAAGAGGAGTGGGACAACATTCCACAGGTGACAATCAACAGCCGGACCAACTCTAAGGAGATGTGGAGCGCTGCCTGAGGCAAATGGTGGTCACACCAGATTCTGACGGGTTCTCTGATCCATAGCCTTTTTATCTGAATCCGTGACCAACCGTATCCGTGACCAACCGCATCCGTGACCAACCGCATCCGTGACCAACAGCATCCGTGACCAACAGCATCCGTGACCAACAGCATCCGTGACCAACAGATGCATATCTGTATTCCCAGTCATGTGAAATCCATATATTAGGGTCTAATGAATTTATTTCCATTGACTTGATTTCCTCATATGAACTGTAACTTGAAATTGTAAGATGTTGCATTTATATCTTTGTTCAGTTTACATTTATGTGTACATTTAGGTATTTTACAGACTCACAACCACTACACTACAGTCGCAGGTAGCTGGGCAGGACAACCACCACACTACAGTCACAGGAAGCTAGGCAGGACAACCACTACACTACAGTCACAGGCAGCTGGGCAGGACAACCACTACACTACAGTCACAGGAAGCTAGGCAGGACAACCACTACACTACAGTCACAGGAAGCTAGGCAGGACAACCACTACACTACAGTCACAGGAAGCTAGGCAGGACAACCACCACACTACAGTCACAGGAAGCTAGGCAGGACAACCACTACACTACAGTCACAGGCAGCTGGGCAGGACAACCACTACACTACAGTCACAGGCAGCTGGGTGGGACAACCACTACACTACAGTCACAGGCAGCTGGGTGGGACAACCACTACACTACAGTCACAGGAAGTAGCTAAGCATCTATCAGCTAAATCAGGTCTAGTAACAAAGGCCAGAACAACAGTAAGGTGGACAGAATACCTGGTTTCTGGATGACAGCGTTGCAGGCGTTAGAGATCTCCTCTCTCTTAGCTTCGTCAGGGTACTGGTTGTCATTGAAGTAGCTGAGGAGAAGAGGTGGCCATCTCAAAACACAGATATAGCCAGCCGGTGTTCCCGAATATCACCCTATTCTCTACGTAGTGCACTACTTTAGAGCAGAGCCCACTCCTCCCTATCCCCTCAGTCATCTATGCACTCTCTCCCTCTCCTCATCACAGCCAGACATTATTTCCTCCGGGTAAAGATGCTCTCCTCTCACCCCCTCTGCTCGCTCCTCACCTCTTCTCATCACAGCCAGACATTATTTCCTCCGGGTAAAGATGCTCTCCTCTCACCCCCTCTGCTCGCTCCTCACCTCTCCATCACAGCCAGACATTCTTTCCTCCAGGTAAAACGACTTCCTCTGCGTAGCCGGAAGATTCCTGGGGCGGTACTTATATGGGGTGTGGTCTGTCTCCACTCCATTTCCTCCATAGCCATGGGGGCGGGGCGCATGTTTAGAGTGGCACCTGGAGGAGCCAATAGCGGGAAAGCATTAACTCACAGCGCGTCTCGTTTTTCACTAGACACCAAATTAAACCAAAAGAGGTACTATCTGAACTTCCGTCCAAATAGAAACAATTGTTTTTGTCCCCAATGCAGAATGTTTTAAAACCTTTTGCTCAAATGAATAGGACCCAGCATCAGAGCGGTATTACTGAGACTGTCATTAAGTGATACCTGCAGTATTATTGATTGTGAAGGACTGTGTGGGGACTAGATTGGGTTGGGTAGAGGTGGCCAGTCTTTGATTAATAAGGTGTTGGGTAGAGGTGGCCAATCATTCCATAATAACTGTGAAGTTAATGCTGAATAATTTGGCAGAGTTCCACAGAAGGACATGATTTAGCAGAGGACAAGGATGGTACACAGAGACACAGACAGAGAGAGAGAAAGACAGACACAGAGACAGAGAGAGACAGACAGAGACAGAGAGAGACACACAGACAGAGACACACAGACAGACACACACAGACAGACACACAGACATACACACAGACAGACACACAGACAGACAGAGACACACACGGACAGACAGAGACACACACGGACAGACAGAGACACACACGGACAGACAGAGACACACACGGACAGACAGAGACACACACAGACAGACAGAGACACACACAGACAGACAGAGACACACACAGACAGACAGAGACACACACAGACAGACAGAGACACACACAGACACACACACACAGACAGACAGAGACACAGAGACAGACAGACACACAGAGACAGACAGACACAGAGACAGACAGAGACACAGAGACAGACAGAGACACAGAGACAGACAGAGACACAGAGACAGACAGAGACAGACAGAGACACAGACAGAGAGAAAGACAGAGAGACACACGGGTACCTGGGGAGGTCTTTTCTAGCTGGTACCAGTGGTAGAAAGCTCTCTTCTTCTGTTCACTGAGGTCAGAGCCGTGTTGAAGCAACCAATGAGAGATCCTGCTCTGACTGATTCCTGGAACACACACACACACACACACACACACACGGTTAGAGGTAGCAGTCCTACCAACCAATAATAATAATGTACCTGCCAGTGAGACTCTACACATAGCCAGGAGAAGTCCTCAATGAAGCTAATGTATCCCCATCACATCAGCTAATGTACCCCCATCACATCAGCTAATGTAGCCCCCATCACATCAGCTAATGTAGCCCCCATCACATCAGCTAATGTAGCCCCCATCACATCAGCTAATGTAGCCCCCATCACATCAGCTAATGTAGCCCCCATCACATCAGCTAATGTAGCCCCCATCACATCAGCTAATGTAGCCCCCATCACATCAGCTAATGTAGCCCCCATCACATCAGCTAATGTAGCCCCCATCACATCAGCTAATATAGCCCCCATCACATCAGCTAATATAGCCCCCATCACATCAGCTAATGTAGCCCCCATCACATCAGCTAATGTAGCCCCCATCACATCAGCTAATATAGCCCCCATCACATCAGCTAATATAGCCCCCATCACATCAGCTAATGTAGCCCCCATCACATCAGCTAATGTAGCCCCCATCACTGCAGCTAATATAGCCCCCATCACATCAGCTAATATAGCCCCCATCACATCAGCTAATGTAGCCCCCATCACATCAGCTAATGTAGCCCCCATCACATCAGCTAATGTAGCCCCCATCACTGCAGCTAATATAGCCCCCATCACATCAGCTAATGTAGCCCCCATCACATCAGCTAATATAGCCCCCAACACATCAGCTAATGTAGCCCCCATCACTGCAGCTAATATAGCCCCCATCACATCAGCTAATATAGCCCCCATCACATCAGCTAATGTAGCCCCCATCACATCAGCTAATGTAGCCCCCATCACAACAGCTAATATAGCCCCCATCACATCAGCTAATATAGCCCCCATCACATCAGCTAATATAGCCCCCATCACATCAGCTAATATAGCCCCCATCACATCAGCTAATATAGCCCCCATCACATCAGCTAATATAGCCCCCATCACATCAGCTAATGTAGCCCCCATCACATCAGCTAATGTAGCCCCCATCACTGCAGCTAATATAGCCCCCATCACATCAGCTAATGTAGCCCCCATCACATCAGCTAATGTAGCCCCCATCACATCAGCTAATGTAGCCCCCATCACTGCAGCTAATGTAGAAGTTATAAAGCTGTGTACACTTCCAAATACTGTGCCAAATCATGTGAAGAATGCAACAAAGATGCAGAATCTGGCCACGTGCATACAGTTCCCTCAGCGCTCACAACAAGCAACCTCTGATCAAAGTCCCTCTACTTCCATTCGAGGTGAAAATTATGAATCAGACACCTTATCGATAGCAACAGCTCAATGGAGGAACGTAGTCAGAGAAATGCTGATGAATGTCTTGCTCGAGCTGTGTATGAAACTGGTTCACCTCTGATGCTCACAAGCAATGTGTATTGGAAGAGATTTCTGAATGTTCTTCGCCCAGCATACACCCCTCCAACCAGACATGCTTTATCTACTCATTTGCTGGATGCAACAGAGTTCAACAGAGTTCAAGTGAAGGTCAAGCAAATCCTAGAGAAAGCAGACTGTATTGCAATCATCTCTGATGGGTGATCGAATGTTCGTGGGCAAGAAATAATGAACTACATCTCCGAACCCTCAACCAGTATTCTGCAAAAGCACAGAGACAAGGGACAACAGACACACCGGTCTCTACATTGCAGATGAGCTGAAGCCAGCCAATGACCTTGGACCACAGAAGGTATTTGCACTGGGTGACAGACAATGCTGTGAACATGACAGCTGATTGGTCTAAAGTGGGAGGAGTCCTACCCTCACATCACACCCATTGGCTGTGCTGCTCATATGCATTGAATCTGCTCCTCAAGGACATCATGGCACTGAAAACAATGGATACACTCTACAAGAGAGCCAAGGGAATGGTTAGGTATGTGAAGGGTCATCAAGTTATAGCAGGAATCTACCTCACCAAGCAAAGTGAGACGAATAAGAGCACCACATTGAAGCTGCACAGCAACACCTGTTGATGGGGGGGGGGGGGGTTGTCGAGTCTCTCCAAGAAATGGTAATATCATAGTCTGCCGATATGGACAGCCCCATCAAGAGGATCCTCCTGGGTGATGTATATTGGGGAGAGAGTGGTAAGCAGCCTGAAACCTAAAGCAGTAGCCATTGCACGGATTGAGGGAAACAATGCCATCCTGTCTGATGTTCATACTCTGCTTGCAGATGTAAGATAATAAATCCGTATTGCCCTGCCCACTTTACTGTTGCTCCAATCAGAGGAAACTGCAGTTCTGAAACACATCAAAAAGCGTGAAGACTTCTGCCTGAAGCCCATACACGCTGCAGAGTACATGTTGGACCCCAAGTATGCTGGCAAGAGCATCCTGTCTGGTGCAGAGATCAACAAGGCCTATGGTGTCATCACTACTGTGTCTCGCCACCTTGGCCTGGATGAGGGCAAGGTTCTTCGCAGTCTGGCGAAGTACACTTCCAAGCAAGGTCTTTGGGATGGAGATGCAATGTGGCAGTCGTGTCAACATATTTCATCAGCCACCTGGTGGAAAGGACTTTGTGGATCTGAGGCTCTTTCCCCTGTTGCCTCCATCAGCCGCCTCAGAGCGCAACTGGTCCTTGTTTGGGAACACACACACCAAAGCACGCAACCCGGCTGACCAATTAAAGGGTTAAAAAATTGGTGGCCATGCAGGCAAATTTGAGGCTTTTTGAGCCTGACAACGAGCCATCTTCAACAAGGTTGGAAAGTGACAGTGAAGATGAGGCCTCAGAGTCTGATATTCAAGAGGTGGACATTGAGGAGGTCCAAGGAGAAGACATGGAAGCCTGAGAGGAAAACAACCAAAGCTTTAGTTTCTAGACTATCATTTTACAGATGTATGTTGAAAACGTTTTTGGGAGATGCGACGGATCATTGGGGATCATTCAATATTCCAATATATTTTGTTGTTCAGTGAAATCATCCCATGTGAAGAGTCAACTCAATTAAAGTTCAATTCGTAACTAAATAATTTATTTTTTCTAGATTTAATCATTTGCAATTATGTCTATTTATGAGGTAAAAGGTTTATGTTTCTGTCTCCATATGATATGGTAAATATATCCAATGCAAAAAACATCTACATTTAAATGGAATTAATTTGCATACATTTCTGTTAATTCCCACAGAACATTTCCACCTCTGAATACTCCCCAAAATGTGCAACCCTAGCCATCACTACTGTAGCCCCCATCACTACTGTAGCCACACCACTACTGTAGCCCCAATCACTACTGTAGCCCCCATCACTACTGTAGCCCCCATCACTACTGTAGCCCCCATCACTACTGTAGCCCCCATCACTACTGTAGCCCCCATCACTACTGTAGCCAAATCACTACTGCGCATATATGTCTGGTTAAATTAAATATAATATACACTGCTCAAGAAAATAAAGGGAACACTAAAATAACACATCCTAGATCTGAATGAATGAAATATTCTTATTAAATACTTTTTCCTTTCCATAGTTGAATGTGCTGACAACAAAATCACACAAAAATGATCAATGGAAATCCAATTTATCAACCCATGGAGGTCTGGATTTGGAGTCACACTCAAAATTAAAGCGGAAAACCACACTACAGGCTGATCCAACTTTGATGTAATGTCCTTAAAACAAGTCAAAATGAGGCTCAGTAGTGTGTGTGGCCTCCACATGCCTGTTTGACCTCCCTACAACGCCTGGGCATGCTCCTGATGAGGTGGCGGATGGTCTCCTGAGGGATCTCCTCCCAGACCTGGACTAAAGCATCCGCCAACTCCTGGACAGTCTATGGTGCAACGTGGCGTTGGTGGATGGAGCGAGACATGATGTCCCAGATGTGCTCAATTGGATTCAGGTCTGGGGAGGGGCGGGCCAGTCCATAGCATCAATGCCTTCCTCTTGCAGGAACTGCTGACACACTCCAGCCACATGAGGTCTAGCATTGTCTTGCATTAGGAGGAACCCAGGGCCAACCGCACCAGCATATGGTCTCACAAGGGGTCTGAGGATCTCATCTCGGTACCTAATGGCAGTCAGGCTACCTCTGGCGAGCACATGGAGGGCTGTGAGGCCCCCCAAAGAAATGCCACCCCACACCTTGACTGACCCACCGCTAAACCGGTCATGCTGGAGGATGTTGCAGGCAGCAGAACGTTCTCCACGGCGTCTCCAGACTCTGTCACATGTGCTCAGTGTGAACCTGGTTTCATCTGTGAAGATCACAGGGCGCCAGTGGCGAATTTGCCCATCTTGGTGTTCTCTGGCAAATGCCAAACGTCCTGCACGGTGTTGGGCTGTAAGCACAACCTCCACCTGTGGATGTCGGGCCCTCATACCATCCTCATGGAGTCTGTTTCTGACCGTTTGAGCAGACACATGCACATTTGTGGCCTGCTGGAGGTCATTTTGCAGGGCTCTGGCAGTGCTCCTCCTGCTCCTCCTTGCACAAAGGCGGAGGTAGCGGTCCTGCTGCTGGGTTGTTGCCCTCCTCCACGTCTCCTGATGTACTGGCCTGTCTCTTGGTAGCGCCTCCATGCTCTGGACACTACGCTGACAGACACAGTAAACCTTATTGCCACAGCTCGCATTGATGTGCCATCCTGGATGAGCTGCACTACCTGAGCCACTTGTGTGGGTTGTAGACTCCGTCTCATGCTACCACTAGAGTGAAAGGACTGCCAGCATTCAAAAGTGACCAAAACATCAGCCAGGAAGCATAGGAACTGAGAAGTGGTCTGTGGTCACCACCTGCAGAACCACTCCTTTATTGGGGATGTCTTGCTAATTGCCTATAATTTCCACCTGTTGTCTATTCCATTTGCACAACAGCATGTGACATTTATTATCAATCAGTGTTGCTTCCTAAGTGGACAGTTTGATTTCACAGAAGTGTGATTGACTTGGAGTTACATTGTGTTGTTTAAGTGTTCCCTTTATTTTTTTGAGCAGTGTATTTAATTTAATGTCTGTGTGTGACAGACTTCTGATTGCTGTGTGAGCCTTGTGGGAGGGGTTGTCAATTATAGTGGAAGCTTCAAGGTGTTACTGCTCTGGGCCACCACAGCGTCTTTGTTACTGACCTGTGACCTGGGCCACCACAGCGTCTGTTACTGATCTGTGACCTGGGCCACCACAGTGCGTTTGTTACTGACCTGTGACCTGGGCCACCAGTGTCTTTGTTACTGACCTGTGACCTGGGCCACCACAGTGCCTTTGTTACTGACCTGTGACCTGGGCCACCAGTGTCTTTGTTACTGACCTGTGACACCACAGTGCCTTTGTTACTGACCTGTGACACCACAGCGCCTTTGTTACTGACCTGTGACCTGGGCCACCAGTGTCACTGACCTGTGACCTGGGCCACCAGTGTCTTTGTTACTGACCTGTGACCTGGGCCACCAGTGCCTTTGTTACTGACCTGTGACCTGGGCCACCACAGTGCCTTTGTTACTGACCTGTGACCTGGGCCACCACAGTGCCTTTGTTACTGACCTGTGACCTGGGCCACCACAGTGCCTTTGTTACTGACCTGTGACCTGGGCCACCACAGTGCCTTTGTTACTGACCTGTGACCTGGGCCACCACAGTGCCTTTGTTACTGACCTGTGACACGGGCCACCACAGTGCCTTTGTTACTGACCTGTGACACCACAGTGCCTTTGTTACTGACCTGTGACACCACAGTGCCTTTGTTACTGACCTGTGACACCACAGTGCCTTTGTTACTGACCTGTGACACCACAGTGCCTTTGTTACTGACCTGTGACACCACAGTGCCTTTGTTACTGACCTGTGACACCACAGTGCCTTTGTTACTGACCTGTGACCTGGGCCACCACAGCGTCTTTGTTACTGACCTGAGACACCACAGTGCCTTTGTTACTGACCTGTGACACCACAGCGCCTTTGTTACTGACCTGTGACCTGGGCCACCACAGTGCCTTTGTTACTGACCTGTGACCTGGGCCACCACAGCCTGAGAGATTCTCCTGTTCCCCAGGAACGACTTGATCTCCTCCTTCACAATGCTGCCGTCTCTCCTGTGTACACACACACACACGACAGTGCATAAATAGGTTAACCAGTGTTATTGTTATATAGAATATATGCCATTGAAACAAAGCCTTTTAAAGTCCAAAGCGACTAAATCATGAGTATATATACATTATAAATGTGTGCATGCTTTTTTGTTGGTGTGACTACAGTCCTGATGGTGGTAGACTGGTGAATAAAATTACATATTGAATAGGATCCATGTTAGCCTGGGTACCAGTCTGGTAATCTATCATTCCACTCCTTGTACTCCATGTCATGACAAATCCTTGCCACTCCTATGTTTGTCATCACACTGAGTATAAGGTGTGACCAAGTTACCACAAAACAGGTTCTGGATTTCAGGCTAGATCTCTGTAGGCTGGTGTGTGACGTTGACCCCACCATGACCCCATCATCACTGACCTCATGAGCTCCTCCACCTTGTCATCGATTTCCAGCTCCTCCTCAGTTGCCTCGAACCCGAACGCCCTGGCGGCCGCTGCACTGTTCACCGGGTACCGCGGCGGCGAGAGCTTCCCATTGGGCGTCGCCGCCAGGCTGTCCCGCCCACCGTTCTGCGCCATGGTGACCAGTGACACGGGGGAGTGGCGGACAGCAGAGGGCAGTGGGGAGGTGTCGTAGCTGTTGCTAGGCGACGGGGACAGCCCCCCGCGCGGTGAGAGGTACTGTGTCTGTGCGACGGTAGAGTTGGTGCAGGAAGAGGCCAGGGTGGTGTTGTTAACCTCACTGCTCCCACTGGTGGAATTATTATTATTATTATTATCATCATCATCAACAGTAATACTGGACGAGGAGGTGGTGGCTGCAGTGTTGTTGGAGGTGGTGCAATTAGGGTCTGACACAGAGCTGCTTGCTCCTCCCCCGTAGGAGGTGCGATGTCCAAACTTGGCCCCGTGCTCACGGTCCAGTCGATCTAGGGTGTCCAGGGCGTGGAGGATCTCCTGCTTGGTCATGCCCGTACGCCGCAGCCTCTGGAGCAGGTCGATCTGCTCGATGGTGAAGCGAGGCTCGTCTGTGTAATGAGACATCCTGGAGAAGAGAGGTACACAGTGAGAGGAGAAGGGGAGGGACAGCAGAAACACAGGGAGTCACCTTGAAAGCATTAGCTGATCCTATCTCAATAATTTTGCTGTGCTTAAGAGCAATAACAAATGAACAAATGGTTTTCCCACAGGCCAAGCATCTCTCTGTACAGTGTTCCATACACATTTCAGGGTAGAAGAGATCAATAGAGTCAACCAGGGTGCAGCACATTTTCCATCTTGTGAGGCAACATGACTAGATCTTTCTATCAGTAGACAAGTTCGAAAGATGCACGTGGCAACAGTTCTCTCTGCTTGGTGTTTTGGCATACAGATGTTACGATATACTGGTATTAATGCACGGACTGGTTTGAGTTTTTAACTTTACCTTCTATAAAACGATATTTGAATGTTGAAAAGTGATAAAGCCGTGTGTAACGTCCATTTGTACCTAGCACTCAGTCACTCAAGGATACCATTGTTGTTGCTGGAGCAAGACATTTGCGTTCCGTCAATGCTGCACACGCAACAAAGACAGCGAGGCTTTTTTCACTTAGCTTAATATAAATCGACTAACGGTCTATAACGACACTATTTGTTTGTGTTTCTGACGTCTGCAAACAGCTGGGTGCGTATACTGCATCATGGGAAATAAAAGTTCTCATTCGAATATTTATGTGGGTTTAAAGCTGCACATCTGCGGAACGCCCGGATTCAATCACCAAATAATTAATGTCATCAACATTCGTTTAAATGACAGTTATTAGGCAATGCAATTAGTTACTTCGCTGGCAATTTTGGCAAACAAAGAGAATTGGTACCAAAACTGTTACTGGAGCTAGTTAGTGAACGTCGTTATGCCAGTCTGATTTTACTTGGTAGTGAACGTCGTTATGCCAGTCTGATTTTACTTGGTAGTGAACGTCGTTATGCCAGTCTGATTTTTCTTAGTAGTGAACGTCGTTATGCCAGTCTGTTTTTACTTGGTAGTGAACGTCGTTATGCCAGTCTGATTTTACTTGGTAGTGAACGTCGTTATGCCAATCTGATTTTACTTGGTAGGTCAGTCTATCTGAAGGACTAGTTAGCCAACTTTCGCTAGCTCTGTTTTCAGATACAGTAACCGTTTCTGTACCAACTCTAACTACTACTGCTTGTTTGGTTATTGGCTAACTCGCTAGCAAACTCAAAATACTAAGTTAGCTGACTGACTTTTACCCATGCACTTAGCTAGCTAATAATCGCCAAACGACAACTGTTTCAGTTACATTTAAGTGTGTTCTTAGTTATTTTCCCAGATGGTAATGTAGCCAACTGCTAAACCACCGTTGAAAATAATTTAGCTATAGGCTAGCTAGTTTTACGTTAGCTAATTTGACGGGCTAACGTTAGCTAGCTAAATATATCACATCTTACCTTGGCTCTCTATCTTGATGTGCCTCTGTACATTTGACCATTTAAAATCGCATACCACCACTGAACAGTGTGTGTGTGGGGAGGGGAAATGCCACTAGCAACCGTAGCAACAACACATCGACCGCCTGGTTGTAGCAGGAGTGCTAACGCTAGATTTCAATTACAAGCTTATTGTCACAGAGTTTATAAACCCACAAGGGGGGGTGAAACATCGCGAGATTTCCGGGAGCGCTTCCGGGAATGTCAAACAGACGTGAATAGTTGTTCATTTTCATTTTCTGGAAATCAAAACAAACAAAAAAGTTAGCACCTAGATTCGAGACAAAGGTTGTTGAACACGTTATTCCAACCTCGCGAAATTGACAAATCTTCCTCGAGAAATATTTTATGTCAATGGAGTGCCTTTGATTTGACAGCTTGCACATGCGCAGTTCGGCGCGCGTGACCGTTCACTTTGTGAGGTTAGTTTTTATAGTTTTAACAAGTTTTGTTAACGTAAATCATTAAGAACCAATTGTTATTTACAAAGACGGCCTAGTCGACGGACTGCATTGTTCAGGGGTAGAACGATAGATTGTCTACCTTGTCAGCTCGGGGATTCGATCCGGCAACCTTTGTCCTTTGACTGTCCCAATGCTCCTAACCTCTAGGCTACCTGCCGCCCTTAAAAGTATGATCGGAGATTTCTATTGTAGAAGCAGTTTTAGGTAATCTTTAGAATGACTGCACTGTTTTTGGTACTGTTTTGGAGTTGCAAGCACGGGTAACTGCATTTGTGGGAGCCGGAGTGGTGCAGCGGTCTAAGGCACTGCATTTAAGCACGGGTAACTGCATTTGTGGGAGCCGGAGTGGTGCAGCGGTCTAAGGCACTGCATTTAAGACACTTTCTGGTTCGAATCCAGGCTGCATCACATCCGGCCATGATTAGGAGTCCCATAGGGCGGCGCACAAATGGCCCAACATCGTCCGGGGTAGACCGTCAATTGTAAATAAGAATATGTTCTTCACTGACTTGTCTAGTTAAATAAAGGTAAAAAAACGGAGTGACTGAAAGTGGGCGTGTCAGAAGTGGGCGGATCAACTGCTTTACTCCAGCGCTCTATAATTGGTTAACCAGCTTTGATTGAGCATGTTTCTTAATTAACGTTATTGGTCAGTTCTCTGCATGCAGATGTTGGCCGAACTGATATTTCTTACAGTCATCTCTGCCGACCAGGACCACACACTGTAAATGTTAAAGCCCTGCAGCCACGCAAAACGGTATCGTGTCGCAACAAATATACCAAGTAAACTGATTCTCTTTCCACACGCATTATTCCGTTGATCCTCCCACGTCTCCTTCCAGCAGATGGCGTTTTTCCGTTGTTTGGTCAACAAGTAAAGAGTTTTTGTATCGTGTGTCGAATTTCGGAGATTTATTTGATCGAATATACATTTCATTATGCTTACGTTATGCGTGTACTGATATAACTAGGTCATGTAACATCCCGGCAATTTGGAGAAAAAAACACTTTACATAGAAGTTGTGCAGTTACCCATAACTGACCGACAACAAGCCATATTGACGGAAAAACCTTGGAAAAAATGGATGATAGTTACATGGGAGTAGGAGCATGCAAAGGGATTTAAGCATTGGTTCCTATTCATATAGAAGTGTAAAGTTTACACAATACAAAATCCCGTTTGTCTTCAAAAAGTCAAAACAATTCTACCTTGGTACAGATGTATCCACAGTGAAGTTTATTGTAAACACCATATTGATATAAAACAAAATCATGTAGATTTGTCTCTTCCTCTTATGGTATATCTTTTTAAATTGTCCGTCTTAAAACATTCATAGTCAGATCAGATTGAATAGCACAAGTATAAAAACATTTTTAAACATATAAATTAAAAAACAAGCCCAATGTCTAAACCATTGCCGAGCTCTTCATCCATTTACTTCATTCTGATTCTCCCAGGTCTGCATTCTTCCCCTCCCAATATTATCCCCAAATCACACTTTTACCAAACAGATACACGGAATGATAAAACCTAGCAGAGTTTCAGTAGTATTATTACAAAATGGACAGAGTGCAAACTTGTTCAGAAGTTCAAGTATACAGTATATTTCCCCTCAGAACAACTCAGAACTCAGAACAAAAAAAGGGCCATACTGTTCTACTAACATAAGGCACATCATTTGTGGTAATGTCAGTACACATATTCCCCACTGGGTGGTGCACTACTTGTTAGTTAGAGCAACCCATTTGGCATCACATCACGTATTTGGGGTTCATCCCTATACTCCAATACAATGATACCCACTAAAGCCTTGTTCACACTAGCAGTTTGAAGTGACTCAAATCCACATTTTTTTTTTAAAAGGCATATCCGATTTTAATCTGTTTTTTTCTTTCCTGCAGTCGGAACGCCTAAAAAGCATGGAATCAGATATTTCGAGGTGAATTGAAATCCGATACAAAATCGGATTCCTGCCAACGACTTATGTCTGAACAGTCAAATCTAATTTATTTTCCTTCAAGTGGTTTTTAAGACTTACTTGGCACATCTTGTTGCTTGCTACTCTGTTGACAGTTTCAACAAAAACTTATGGTAGCTAAGTAGCGTGTTAAATTGTTTACAAACAAATGACTGTATGTGCCAACAAACTAAACAGCTACCTAGGTTGACCGCTGTGGCCAGACAAAAAAAATGACTCGTTTTGAAAGTTGGATCATCTTATCGTTTGAGGCTTTGTAAGTGTTCTCACGCTACGATGATTTTGAGCATGTAAAACAGCTGGGAGACTTCATTGCATTGTTGTCAGTCAACTTAGCTTGCTGCACAACAGCTTTCCGAGTGAGAGGAAACACGAGCACCACCACCAGTCAGCCTACAGCAACGCACGCACGCCTGCCATTACCTTGACAACCAGAGCAGCCATGTCAGCCAATCACTACAGTCTGAAAACACATCCGATTCGAGACATGTGTATAGCACGACGGGTGTGTGCACTGAGATCGAGGGACGAGCGTAGCAGGGACGAGATCTGACGTAACAATGCAGTCAGTATTGATTTGAGCATTAAGAGCTGCAGGGTGAACAAAGCTTCCGAAGCACATGTAATGACATTACTTAACCACATTAGTTATTTTAATGAGAACCTGAGAGACCCTATACGACTTTGTAAGGCACTCAGGACAAGGTAAAAAAAAATAAAAATAAAAAAAATAATTCAGATTATATGAAATAACAGTATGTAAGCCTGGATACATGGACTTGCATATTGATGCAGCATCATAAACTGGGCCTCTCCTCTTATCTGTCCATCGATGGCTAGACTTTTAAAAATAAGCAAGATGTGCATCTCTTATCTCTTGAAATGTTGCTGTGGTTTTCAGCTAAACCTCTACCGACCAGGGTTGGGATCAATTCCAGTTTAATTCCGGAATGACACTGAAATTCTAAATTGGAATTTCAGTTTTCCTGAATTTAAATGAAATTGACCCCAACCCTGCTACCCTCTCCTCTTAGCTGTTCCAGGACTTGCGGTTCTGTCCGTTGCGACTGGCCCCAGTCCCCTCTCCCTTGGCCAGGGCAGTGAGGGCAGCCAGGTTAGGGCTGGACCCTGATAGGTTAGCACTGCGACGCTTCTGCTGCTGTCGCCGCTTCTGCTTAGCACCGCCCCCGACTCCTCCACGGCTCACCCTATCAGGACGCACCAACACCCCGTAACCAGGGTTACAGTGGAAGTAGTACTTTCCACCCACGGACCCGTCGTTTTTCCCTAGAGAGAGATTGATAGTGAGAGAGAGATTGATAGTGAGAGATTGATAGTGTGAGAGAGAGAGAGAGAGATTGATAGTGAGAGCGAGAGAGAGAGATTGATAGTGAGAGAGAGAGATTGATAGTGTGAGAGAGAGAGAGATTGATAGTGAGAGAGAGAGAGAGATTGATAGTGAGAGAGAGATTGATAGTGTGAGAGAGAGAGAGAGAGAGAGAGAGAGAGAGAGAGAGAGATTGATAGTGAGAGAGAGAGAGAGAGAGAGAGAGATTGATAGTGAGAGAGAGATTGATAGTGAGAGAGAGATTGATAGTGAGAGAGAGAGAGAGAGAGAGAGAGAGAGATTGATAGTGAGAGAGAGAGAGAGATTGATAGTGTGAGAGAGAGAGAGAGATTAATAGTGAGAGAACTGGGGCACAGCCACCATAAAATACTGTCACACTAACATAATATAGACAATAACCTGTCATTCCAAATTAAACAGCAGAATCTTGCAAATTAGTGAGGCTATTTCTGACTTAATGTTCACCGGGGCATTTCTGAGAACTCATATCAAAACACGGAGGTAGCCGTCTAATCTAGATGAGATAATATAAATCTCTGCTATATTACCTACCTGCAGGTAAATCTAGCTCCACTCCAACCCAGGTTCCCTCTGCAAAGTCTGTAGGTCCCACGTAGCTCACCATCCCACTTTTATGACTTCCTACAGTCACAAACTCCCCCTCCTTCAGCCAGTCAGGCACGGCTGTGGTTACGTCGGTGACTCCTTCGTCTGAGTCGGAGAGGATCTCCAGTCTCTCCAGAGGAACAGAGAGGTCAACACCCAGACTACTGGCCTCAACTCCTTCTGCCCCTGCCTGGCCTTCATCCTCATCTAGGATAGGTTGGAAGGACTTCAGGTCAGATGTCTTTACTTTCTGGATCTTGAATGCGTTGGCTGATGTGCTACTGGAAGTGGGAGTTTTGACGACTAGTGCTGGGACAGGGTTTAGGGTTAGAAGAGGGGCTTTGGCAGGGGTTGGCGTTGAGGTCGGAGCTGGATGGGCAGGTGTAGGGGCTGGGGCTGGGGTTGGTGTTGAGGTCGGAGCTGGATGGGCAGTGACCGGAGCTACAGATTGGGCTGGAGCTGGGATTGGGGCTGGTGCTGGGATTGGGGCTGGTGCTTTGACTTGTTGGCTAGGTGCAGGCTCATCAACTGGAGGCTCTACAGGGGAAGGTGCAGGTTCAGACTGGGCTGCCGGTGCCCGCTGGTCTAGTTCTTCTGGTAGCTCTGATGGAGGCTGGGACTGGTCTGGACATGCTTCTACTGGTTGATCTGTTTGGCCTAGTACTGGTTCTGAACCAGCTGATTCACCCAGTCCTGTCTGTTCTGTGGCTGCTTGATCTGATTCTTGTGGCAGGGCTGGTGCTGGTTGAGACTGGTCCAGTGGTGGAGACTCTTTAAGACCTGGTGCCGATTCTACCGGTGGTTCTGGTCGATCAAATGCAGACAGTTCCGATTCTGGAAGATCCGTTACAGACTTGCCGACATGTTGTTCTGTCTTGCCCCGTGATGATGACAACATTACCTCCGTCTCTGGTTGTTCCTGAGGTATCTCGGACTCCATTGGTTCTTCTATGTGGACTGGTGGTTCAGGCTGATGTGACACTATAGACACTTCATGTGTAGATTTATCTGGTGTGGACTGTGTCAGTGACTCTGACTGGACTGATTGTTCTGACACTACAGTCGGTAGTAGTCTGTAGTGGACTTGTGTAGACTTGTCTGGCATGGACTGTGTCAGTGACTCTGATGGAGTCCTGTGTTCAGGTTCTCCTGAGGTGCCGTGTGGTTCTAATGGGAGATGAGATTCTGCTTTGAGTTTATCAGTCCTGTCTGCCTGGGATGTGCTAGTATCAGTCCTGTCTGTCTGGGATGTACTAGTATCAGTCCTGTCTGTCTGGGATGTACTAGTATCAGTCCTGTCTGTCTGGGATGTACTAGTATCAGTCCTGTCTGTCTGGGATGTACTAGTATCAGTCCTGTCTGTCTGGGATGTACTAGTATCAGTCCTGTCTGTCTGGGATGTACTAGTATCAGTCCTGTCTGTCTGGGATGTGCTAGTATCAGTCCTGTCTGTCTGGGATGTACTAGTATCAGTCCTGTCTGCCTGAGATGTACTAGTATCAGTCCTGTCTGTCTGGGATGTGCTAGTGTCAGTCCTGTCTGTCTGGAGTGTACTAGTATCAGTCCTCTCGGTCTCCGAAGCCTCCAGGTCAGTAGCAGTGGCCTGGGGTATCTGAGGAGTCTCCTCCTCTTCCTCCTGGTCGGCCATGTTACAGTCATGATGAAGGTATCGACCGATGTCTGCCTCGAATGACCTGTGCATCGCCTCAAAGCCATCTGGCCTGAGATTGGCTGACGGAGTGATGTCCCCACCAATCAGGTAGGGCTCTGACAGGGTTGCCGTGGAGACGCTGGTAGATGCCTCGCTGACCGGGCTGGGGGCGGGCTCTTCCATCTCAGGGATGATGGGTGGTGGGAGGGGCATGGTTTTGGGGGCCTCTGATTGGCTCTCTGGGGGGATGATTTCCCCAATGGGAACCTGTGGAATTAACAGGTGTAGGACCAATGTAATTGATTTGTTATTAAAACCACATTTATCTATTATGAATATTGCTTTGTGTGTCCTAACAACTCGTTACATTGTCAGTGTGGCTGGATGGGCCAGTCTTTGACCTGGCTGTCAGTGTGGCTGGATGGGCCAGTCTTTGACCTGGCTGCCAGGTCGCTGGCTGGATGGGCCAGTCTTTGACCTGGCTGTCAGTGTGGCTGGATGGGCCAGTCTTTGACCTGGCTGTCAGTGTGGCTGGATGGGCCAGTCTTTGACCAGGCTGTCAGTGTGGCTGGATGGGCCAGTCTTTGACCAGGCTGTCAGTGTGGCTGGATGGGCCAGTCTTTGACCAGGCTGTCAGTGTGGCTGGATGGGCCAGTCTTTGACCTGGCTGTCAGTGTGGCTGGATGGGCCAGTCTTTGACCTGGCTGTCAGTGTGGCTGGATGGGCCAGTCTTTGACCAGGCTGTCAGTGTGGCTGGATGGGCCAGTCTTTGACCAGGCTGTCAGTGTGGCTGGATGGGCCAGTCTTTGACCTGGCTGCCAGTGTGGCTGGATGGGCCAGTCTTTGACCTGGCTGCCAGTGTGGCTGGCTGGATGGGCCAGTCTTTGACCTGGCTGCCAGTGTGGCTGGCTGGATGGGCCAGTCTTTGACCTGGCTGCCAGTGTGGCTGGATGGGCCAGTCTTTGACCAGGCTGCCAGGTCGCTGGCTGGATGGGCCAGTCTTTGACCAGGCTGCCAGGTCGCTGGCTGGATGGGCCAGTCTTTGACCAGGCTGCCAGGTCGCTGGCTGGATGGGCCAGTCTTTGACCAGGCTGCCAGGTCGCTGGCTGGATGGGCCAGTCTTTGACCAGGCTGCCAGGTCGCTGGCTGGATGGGCCAGTCTTTGACCAGGCTGCCAGGTCGCTGGCTGGATGGGCCAGTCTTTGACCAGGCTGCCAGGTCGCTGGCTGGATGGGCCAGTCTTTGACCAGGCTGCCAGGTCGCTGGCTGGATGGGCCAGTCTTTGACCAGGCTGCCAGGTCGCTGGCTGGATGGGCCAGTCTTTGACCAGGCTGCCAGGTCGCTGGCTGGATGGGCCAGTCTTTGACCAGGCTGCCAGGTCGCTGGCTGGATGGGCCAGTCTTTGACCAGGCTGCCAGGTCGCTGGCTGGATGGGCCAGTCTTTGACCAGGCTGCCAGGTCGCTGGCTGGATGGGCCAGTCTTTGACCAGGCTGCCAGGTCGCTGGCTGGATGGGCCAGTCTTTGACCAGGCTGCCAGGTCGCTGGCTGGATGGGCCAGTCTTTGACCAGGCTGCCAGGTCGCTGGCTGGATGGGCCAGTCTTTGACCAGGCTGCCAGGTCGCTGGCTGGATGGGCCAGTCTTTGACCAGGCTGCCAGGTCGCTGGCTGGATGGGCCAGTCTTTGACCAGGCTGCCAGGTCGCTGGCTGGATGGGCCAGTCTTTGACCAGGCTGCCAGGTCGCTGGCTGGATGGGCCAGTCTTTGACCAGGCTGCCAGGTCGCTGGCTGGATGGGCCAGTCTTTGACCAGGCTGCCAGGTCGCTGGCTGGATGGGCCAGTCTTTGACCAGGCTGCCAGGTCGCTGGCTGGATGGGCCAGTCTTTGACCAGGCTGCCAGGTCGCTGGCTGGATGGGCCAGTCTTTGACCAGGCTGCCAGGTCGCTGGCTGGATGGGCCAGTCTTTGACCAGGCTGCCAGGTCGCTGGCTGGATGGGCCAGTCTTTGATCTGGCTGCCAGGTCGCTGGCTGGATGGGCCAGTCTTTGACCTGGCTGCCAGGTCGCTGGCAGGATGGGCCAGTCTTTGACCTGGCTGCCAGGTCGCTGGCTGGATGGGCCAGTCTTTGACCTGGCTGCCAGGTCGCTGGCTGGATGGGCCAGTCTTTGACCAGGCTGCCAGGTCGCTGGCTGGATGGGCCAGTCTTTGACCAGGCTGCCAGGTCGCTGGCTGGATGGGCCAGTCTTTGACCAGGCTGCCAGGTCGCTGGCTGGATGGGCCAGTCTTTGACCAGGCTGCCAGGTCGCTGGCTGGATGGGCCAGTCTTTGACCAGGCTGCCAGGTCGCTGGCTGGATGGGCCAGTCTTTGACCAGGCTGTCAGTGTGGCTGGATGGGCTAGTCTTTGACCTGGCTGCCAGTGTGGCTGGATGGGCCAGTCTTTGACCTGGCTGTCAGTGTGGCTGGATGGGCCAGTCTTTGACCTGGCTGTCAGTGTGGCTGGATGGGCCAGTCTTCGACCTGGCTGTCAGTGTGGCTGGATGGGCCAGTCTTTGACCAGGCTGGCTGGATGGGCCAGTCTTTGACCAGGCTGCCAGGTCGCTGGCTGGATGGGCCAGTCTTTGACCTGGCTGCCAGGTCGCTGGCTGGATGGGCCAGTCTTTGACCAGGCTGCCAGGTCGCTGGCTGGATGGGCCAGTCTTTGACCAGGCTGCCAGGTCGCTGGCTGGATGGGCCAGTCTTTGACCAGGCTGCCAGGTCGCTGGCTGGATGGGCCAGTCTTTGACCAGGCTGCCAGGTCGCTGGCTGGATGGGCCAGTCTTTGACCAGGCTGCCAGGTCGCTGGCTGGATGGGCCAGTCTTTGACCAGGCTGCCAGGTCGCTGGCTGGATGGGCCAGTCATTGACCTGGCTGCCAGGTCGCTGGCTGGATGGGCCAGTCTTTGACCTGGCTGCCAGGTAGCTGGCTGGATGGGCCAGTCTTTGACCAGGCTGCCAGGTCGCTGGCTGGATGGGCCAGTCTTTGACCTGGCTGCCAGTGTGGCTGGCTGGATGGGCCAGTCTTTGACCTGGCTGTCAGTGTGGCTGGATGGGCCCGTCTTTGACCAGGCTGCCAGGTCGCTGGCTGGATGGGCCAGTCTTTGACCAGGCTGCCAGGTCGCTGGCTGGATGGGCCAGTCTTTGACCTGGCTGTCAGTGTGGCTGGATGGGCCAGTCTTTGACCTGGCTGTCAGTGTGGCTGGATGGGCCAGTCTTTGACCTGGCTGTCAGTGTGGCTGGATGGGCCCGTCTTTGACCAGGCTGCCAGGTCGCTGGCTGGATGGGCCAGTCTTTGACCAGGCTGCCAGGTCGCTGGCTGGGCCAGTCTTTGACCAGGCTGCCAGGTCGCTGGCTGGATGGGCCAGTCTTTGACCAGGCTGCCAGGTCGCTGGCTGGATGGGCCAGTCTTTGACCAGGCTGCCAGGTCGCTGGCTGGATGGGCCAGTCTTTGACCTGGCTGCCAGGTCGCTGGCTGGATGGGCCAGTCTTTGACCTGGCTGCCAGGTCGCTGGCTGGATGGGCCAGTCTTTGATCTGGCTGCCAGGTCGCTGGCTGGATGGGCCAGTCTTTGACCTGGCTGCCAGGTCGCTGGCAGGATGGGCCAGTCTTTGACCTGGCTGCCAGGTCGCTGGCTGGATGGGCCAGTCTTTGACCTGGCTGCCAGGTCGCTGGCTGGATGGGCCAGTCTTTGACCTGGCTGCCAGGTCGCTGGCTGGATGGGCCAGTCTTTGACCTGGCTGCCAGGTCGCTGGCTGGATGGGCCAGTCTTTGACCAGGCTGCCAGGTCGCTGGCTGGATGGGCCAGTCTTTGACCAGGCTGCCAGGTCGCTGGCTGGATGGGCCAGTCTTTGACCAGGCTGCCAGGTCGCTGGCTGGATGGGCCAGTCTTTGACCAGGCTGCCAGGTCGCTGGCTGGATGGGCCAGTCTTTGACCAGGCTGCCAGGTCGCTGGCTGGATGGGCCAGTCTTTGACCAGGCTGCCAGGTCGCTGGCTGGATGGGCCAGTCTTTGACCAGGCTGCCAGGTCGCTGGCTGGATGGGCCAGTCTTTGACCAGGCTGCCAGGTCGCTGGCTGGATGGGCCAGTCTTTGACCAGGCTGCCAGGTCGCTGGCTGGATGGGCCAGTCTTTGACCAGGCTGCCAGGTCGCTGGCTGGATGGGCCAGTCTTTGACCAGGCTGCCAGGTCGCTGGCTGGATGGGCCAGTCTTTGACCAGGCTGCCAGGTCGCTGGCTGGATGGGCCAGTCTTTGACCAGGCTGTCAGTGTGGCTGGATGGGCCAGTCTTTGACCTGGCTGCCAGTGTGGCTGGATGGGCCAGTCTTTGACCTGGCTGTCAGTGTGGCTGGATGGGCCAGTCTTCGACCTGGCTGTCAGTGTGGCTGGATGGGCCAGTCTTCGACCTGGCTGTCAGTGTGGCTGGATGGGCCCGTCTTTGACCAGGCTGCCAGGTCGCTGGCTGGATGGGCCAGTCTTTGACCAGGCTGCCAGGTCGCTGGCTGGATGGGCCAGTCTTTGACCAGGCTGCCAGGTCGCTGGCTGGATGGGCCAGTCTTTGACCAGGCTGCCAGGTCGCTGGCTGGATGGGCCAGTCTTTGACCAGGCTGCCAGGTCGCTGGCTGGATGGGCCAGTCTTTGACCAGGCTGCCAGGTCGCTGGCTGGATGGGCCAGTCTTTGATCTGGCTGCCAGGTCGCTGGCTGGATGGGCCAGTCTTTGACCTGGCTGCCAGGTCGCTGGCAGGATGGGCCAGTCTTTGACCTGGCTGCCAGGTCGCTGGCTGGATGGGCCAGTCTTTGATCTGGCTGCCAGGTCGCTGGCTGGATGGGCCAGTCTTTGACCAGGCTGCCAGGTCGCTGGCTGGATGGGCCAGTCTTTGACCAGGCTGCCAGGTCGCTGGCTGGATGGGCCAGTCTTTGACCAGGCTGCCAGGTCGCTGGCTGGATGGGCCAGTCTTTGACCAGGCTGCCAGGTCGCTGGCTGGATGGGCCAGTCTTTGACCAGGCTGCCAGGTCGCTGGCTGGATGGGCCAGTCTTTGACCAGGCTGCCAGGTCGCTGGCTGGATGGGCCAGTCTTTGACCAGGCTGTCAGTGTGGCTGGATGGGCCAGTCTTTGACCTGGCTGCCAGTGTGGCTGGATGGGCCAGTCTTTAACCTGGCTGTCAGTGTGGCTGGATGGGCCAGTCTTTGACCAGGCTGGCTGGATGGGCCAGTCTTTGACCAGGCTGCCAGGTCGCTGGCTGGATGGGCCAGTCTTTGACCTGGCTGCCAGGTCGCTGGCTGGATGGGCCAGTCTTTGACCAGGCTGCCAGGTCGCTGGCTGGATGGGCCAGTCTTTGACCAGGCTGCCAGGTCGCTGGCTGGATGGGCCAGTCTTTGACCAGGCTGCCAGGTCGCTGGCTGGATGGGCCAGTCTTTGACCAGGCTGCCAGGTCGCTGGCTGGATGGGCCAGTCATTGACCTGGCTGCCAGGTCGCTGGCTGGATGGGCCAGTCATTGACCTGGCTGCCAGGTCGCTGGCTGGATGGGCCAGTCTTTGACCTGGCTGCCAGGTCGCTGGCTGGAACGCATTGTCCCTTGTTTAAAAACAAAAAAATCCTAACTTGTTTTTGCTGTGAAATAAATCAAGTTTATTTTTTACCTGCATTATTGTCTTCATATTTTTCTGTAACGAAACCCAACAACAAAATGTAAAATATATGATTGTCAACAACTCTGTTTGGGACGTTCCCTTCTTGGATTATTGGACAAGTGTTGGGCAAGACATAAAAATCCCTCAAATCGGAGTGCCTAAGGAAATTTGGGCTAAACATTTAAGAAATAGTCAATGAACTAGGGACATAAGATCAAGTGACTTTTACCAAGTGACGACCAAGTGTGGTATCCAAGTCCTCTTCAACACTTGGTGACTGCACTCTGATGAAAGGCAGGCTCCGAGGAACAGGCTAAAAATGAGAGTTTCGTGTTAAAATTTGATCTGAGATGTTTCGCAGAGTATATTGACAGTTAAATTAATCATTGATGTCATTCCAGCCTCTGATCTAAGGACAGTATTCCGATTCGAGCCTCTGATCTAGAGACAGTATACCGATTCCAGCCTCTGATCTAGGGACAGGTTACCGATTCTAGCCTCTGATCTAGGGACAGTATAGCGATTCTAGCCTCTGATCTAGGGACAGTATAGCGATTCTAGCCTCTGATCTAGGGACAGTATACCGATTCCAGCCTCTGATCTAGGGACAGTATAGCGATTCTAGCCTCTGATCTAGGGACAGTATACCGATTCCAGCCTCTGATCTAGGGACAGTATAGCGATTCTAGCCTCTGATCTAGGGACAGTATACCGATTCCAGCCTCTGATCTAGGGACAGTATAGCGATTCTAGCCTCTGATCTAGGGACAGTATACCGATTCTAGCCTCTGATCTAGGGACAGTATACCGATTCCAGTCTCTGATCTAGGGACAGCACACAAATTCCTGTCCCTTTTCTATTAAATCATCATCCATTCTAAATGTCCTTTCTGACCTGCTCAAGACCCTGGGAATTAAAATAAGGCATTATTTAAAAAAAATAAATTTATAGCTAAACATTCCAAACCTCTCTCTTCTCAGAGAAGGGGTAAGGGGGAGGGGCACTAGAGACATTGGTGGCAGATCAGCAGACTCCGAGTTCTAGATGAATTCTGGAATCACAGTGAGAACTGACAAGTGATTGTTTTCACATGTTTTGATTGGAAGATGCTAGAAGAAGGAGAAGGAGTCGCCACGGAAACCATTGTCAGCAGGTCCAAACAGAACTGAACCGGTCGTCCTCTGGCTCAGCCCATAACACCTGGGACTCAACCACTCTCCCCTCTCCTGTCCACTCCACCACATCTTCACACTGCTGGACAATACTCCCATACAAAAAGGCCCTTGGACAGATACTGTCTCTAAAAACAGACTATGGCTGCTTCTATATGCGGTGAGCTAAATGTGTGAGATAATGTGAATGTCTAAGAACTGACCAGAAAGCAGTTGTTACTGTTAAAAGGGTTCAACAAAATTTCAACTAACTATTCACTAGACCCTTAACCTCTATTCTAACCCTAACCTTAGTTCCCTATTGAGGATCTACAGATGGTCAAACTATCCAAATAAATTACATTACTTAGTTTAGTTTACCTGCTGGGGGACAGGAGTCAGGTCTCTCTTCTCCTCCCTGGCGGAGAACAGGGACTTGAGCAGTTTGGGGACAGGAGGGACCAGAGCCTTGACTGGGGAGAAATAATAGGTAGCACGAGCGCGCAGTGAGAGGTCTTGAGGTCGTACAGGGAGGAAGAGGAAACATGAGGAAGAGGAGGAAGAGAGGAACCTATAAACTGGAGAGGAGAAACCCAACAGAAGAAACCAGAGAGGACAGGCAGAACAGGTAATATAATAGCAGCACCAGAGCAGTGAAGGCTCAACAGTGAGGAAAAGGATAGCGACCATTAGCCCCGAGGTTATATCAGAGGACTGTGTTGTTCTCACCAGTGTCAGGGAGGATGTTCTGGGCCAGAGGTAGAGTGGATCCATGGAGGGTACGTCTGGAGTGGGACGGGGGAGGAACAACTGACAGGTCCTGGTGACTCTCGGACCAGCCCTGAGGATACCAGGGACGGAACAGTAGAACCATTTTTGTGATTATAGTTGGCAGCAGGATTGGGGTCAATTCCATTTCAATTCAGAAAGAAAATTTAAAATCTATGAAGACAATTGGAATTTGAGTGTACTTCCTGACTGGTATTGGAATTAAATTGACCCCGACCCTGGTTGGTAGAGATATGGTTACTGTTTTGTTGTTCGTTGAGGTGTTGTTAGAGTATGTTGCCCCATGGTGTTTGATAGTTAAGGTGTTGTTAGATACAGTTTGGGTGTCAAACACCATGGCAACATAGAAGTTGGGGGGGGGGGGTCTGTTTTTCTAGATTAACCTAGTTTAGGGACGTCTCACCTTGTTGCCATGTCGCCTGTGGTTGGTGGACAGGTCCTGTCTGCTCCAGGATCCTGACAGCTAGAAGAGGGAAGAGACCAGGATGGTTAGGACAGGACAGTGCAGGGTTCAAACAAGACTGCGTTAGCCTGTTGAGCTAAATCCTTAGTTTAGAGAGCTAGCGCAAGTCTTAGGTTAGTTACACTGTCGTCTTTACAGGTTAACTAGCAGTTACTAAGTAGTACGTTATTACGTTACTGAGATGATGGGAATAGCTGGCTGACGGTAGAGGCGTCCTCATGCTTTCCAGATGAAACAGTTTGGTAGAGTTGGTGCATATAGCATGACGGACATTTTGTGACGTTTCTATTCGTTTAGGATTTCGTGAGGGTTTTTTTCGGAGCCGAAGTCTAAGCCCCATCGTCGGTGATTGGTCAACAGTAGGGATTCTTCAAAAAAAAAAAAAACGTATTTGTCGTCATCCAATGAGAGACGACTCGTTTTCAATGAAAAAAAAATCCTTTGAAAAATACTGCACCAAACATTTAAGTTAGATGTGAAATTGCACGACTATGGTCTCGTCGGCAAAAAACGGAAAAATGATTTTGTCAAAAATATTAAAAAGTTACAGTTCATATGAGGAAATCAGTCAATTGAATTTACATAAATTCATCAGGCCCTGATCTATGGATTTCACATGACTGGGAATACAGATATGCATCTGTTGGTCAGATACTTTTAAAAAATAAAATAAATGGGCCTCAGGATCTCATCACAGTATCTGCACATCTATCACTCCAGTGTTTATTTGCTAAATTGCAATAATTTCGCCACCATGGCCTTTTTTTGCCTTTACCTCCCTTATCTCACCTCATTTGCTCACATCGTATATATAGACTTGTTTCTACTGTATTATTGACTGTATGTTTGTTGTTGTGTGTGTCGAACTGCTTTGCTTTATCTTGGCCAGGTCGCAATTGTAAATGAGAACTTGTTCTCAACTTGCCTACCTGGTTAAATAAAGGTGTTCTCAACTAGCCTACCTGGTTAAATAAAGGTGTTCTCAACTAGCCTACCTGGTTAAATAAAGGTGAAATAAAAAATAAAAATATTAACATCTCTGTGCATTCAAATTGCCATCGATAAAATGCCATTGTTGTTCATTGTCCGTAGCTTATGCCTGCCCATACCATAACCCCACCTTCACCATGGGGCACTCTGTTCACATGGTTGACATCGTCAAACCGCTCGCCCACACGACGCCCTTCACGTGGTCTGTGGTTGAGGCCGGTTGGATGTACAGCAAATTCTCTCAACCGACGTCGGAGGCGGCTTATGGTAGAGAAATTAACATTCAATGCTCTGGTGGACATTCCTGCAGTCAGCATGCCAACTGCACCCTCATCTGTGGCATTGTGTTGTGTGACAAAACTGTACTTCTATTGTCCCCCAGCACAAGGTGCACCTGTGTAATGATCATGCTGTTTAATCAGCTTCTTGATATGCCAAACCTGCCAGGTGGATGGATTATCTTGGCAAAGGAGAAATGCTCACTAACAAGGATGTAAACTAAATTTGTGCAGAGAAGAGAAATAAGCTTTTTGTGCGAAACATTTCTCGGCTCTTATTTCAGTTCATGAAATCAAATCAAATGTTAGTCACATGAGCCGAATACAACGGGTATATAGACCTTACAGTGAAATGCTTACTGATGAGCCCCTAACCAACAATGCAGTTTAAAAAATATGTAATTAAAGAGCAGCAGTGAAATAACAGTAGAGGCTATATACAGGGTATTACGGTACAGAGTCAATGTGGAGGCTATATACAGGGTATTACGGTACAGAGTCAATGTGGAGGCTATATACAGGGTATTACGGTACAGAGTCAATGTGGAGGCTATATACAGGGTATTACGGTACAGAGTCAATGTGGAGGCTATATACAGGGGGTACTGGTACAGAGTCAATGTGGAGGCGATATACAGAGGGTACCGGTACAGAGTCAATGTGGAGGCTATATACAGGGGGTACTGGTACAGAGTCAATGTGGAGGCTATATACAGGGTATTACGGTACAGAGTCAATGTGGAGGCTATATACAGGGGGTACTGGTACAGAGTCAATGTGGAGGCAATATACAGAGGGTACCGGTACAGAGTCAATGTGGAGGCTATATACAGGGGGTACCGGTACAGAGTCAATGTGGAGGCTATATACAGGGGGTACCGGTACAGAGTCAATGTGGAGGCTATATACAGGGGGTACCGGTACAGAGTCAATGTGGAGGCTTTTTACAGGGGGTACCGGTACAGAGTCAATGTGGAGGCTATATACAGGGGGTACCGGTACAGAGTCAATATGGAGGCTATATACAGGGGGTACCGGTACAGAGTCAATGTGGAGGCTATATACAGGGGGTACCGGTACAGAGTCAATGTGGAGGCTATATACAGGGGGTACCGGTACAGAGTCAATGTGGAGGCTATATACAGGAGGTACCGGTTATTTGAGATCATTGAGGTAATTATGTAGATGTAGGTAGAGTTATTAAAGTGACTATGCATAGATAATAACAGAGAGTAGCAGCAGTGTAGACACTGCAAATAGTCTGGGTAGCCATTTGACTAGATGTCCAGGAGTCTTTACAAAACTTTACATGTTGCGTTCATATTTTTGTTCAGTGTAAATTCACTCTGACTATTTTGGAGGAAGTGTATACTGGCTACGGCGTCTCAAGACGGACAAACAGTCCTATTGTCGTTATTTTCTCCTTTTACAAAACGGCGAGTTGGGCTAGCTGAGTTAGGCGAGGCGCCAGCCGAACTGAAGCATGCTAAAGCCTTAATGTATAGGTAGATAGACCGTGTGAGCTCATTTCTTACCCGGTTCACATTAGGAGAGCTGAGAGCACGTCTGGGAGACTTGGTCTTGACAGACAGCCGCTCCTTCACTGCTACTTCCTACACACACGCAGACACACAGGGTTTATGTTATGTAAGAGGTGAGTGTAAAGTCGTGGCCTAAAGTTTTGAGAATGACACAAATATACATTTTCACAAAGTTTGCTGCCTCAGTTTGTATGATGGCAATTTGCACTCCAGAATGTTATGAAGAGTGATCAGATGAATTGCAATTAATTGCAAAGTCCCTCTTTGCCATGCAAATGAACTGAATCCCCCAAAAAACATTTCCACTGCATTTCAGCTCTGCCACAAAAGGACCAGCTGACATCATGTCAGTGATTCTCTCGTAAACACAGGTGTGAGTGTTGACGAGGACAAGGCTAGAGATCACTCGGTCATACTGATTGAGTTTGAAAAACAGACTGGAAGCTTCAAAAGGAGGGTGGTGCTTCTGAATAATTCTTCTTCCTCTGTCAACCATGGTTACCTGCAAGGAAACACGTTCCATCATCTGTGCTTTGCACAAAAATGGCTTCACAAGCAAGGATATTGCTGCCAGTAAGATTGCACCTAAATCAACCATTTATCGGATCATCAAGAACTTCAAGGAGAGCGGTTCAATTGTTGGGAAGAAGGCTTCAGGGCGCCCAAGAAAGTCCAGCAAGCGCAAGGACCGTCTCCTAAAGTTGATTCAGCAGCGGGTACGGGGCACCACTAGTACAGAGCTTGCTCAGGAATGGCAGCAGGCAGGTGTGAGTGCATCTGCACGCACACTGAGGCGAAGACTTTTGGAGGATGGCCTGGTGTCAAGAAGGGCAGCAAGAAGCCACTTCTCTCCAGGAAAAACATCAGGGACAGACTGATATTCTGCAAAAGGTACAGGTATTGGACTGCTGAGGACTGGGGTAAAGACATTTTCTCTGATGAATCCCCTTTCAAACTGTTTGAGGCATCGGGAAAAAAGCTTGTTCGGAGAAGACAAGGTGAGTGCTACCATCAGTCCTGTGTCATGCCAACAGTAAAGCATCCTGAGACCATTCATGTGTGTGGTTGCTTCTCAGCCAAGGGAGTGGGCTCACTCACAATTTTGCCTAAGAACACAGCCATGAATAAAGAATGGTACCAACACATCCTCCGAGAGCAACTTCTCCCAACCATCCAGGAAAAGTTTGGTGACGAACAATGCCTTTTCCAGCATGATGGAGCACCTTGCCATAAGGCAAACGTGATAACTAAGTGGCTCGGGGAACAAAACATTGATATTTTGGCCAGGAAACATGGCCAGGAAACACCCCAGACCTTAATCCCATTGAGAACTTGTGGTCAATCCTCAAGAGGTGGGTGGACAAACAAAAAACCCACAAATTCTGACAAACTCCAAGCATGGATTATGCTAGAATGGGCTGCCATCAGTCCATTCTTGGACCCAGAAGTTAATTGGCAGCATGCCAGGGCGGATTGCAGAGGTCTTGAAAAAGAAGGGTCAACACTGCAAATATTGACTCTTTGCATCAACATCATGTTATTGTCAATAAAAGCCTTTGACACTTATGAAATGCTTGTAATTATACTTCAGTATTCCATAGTAACATCTGACAAAAAATATCTAAAGACACTGAAGCAGCAAACTTTGTGGAAATTAATATTTGTGTCATTCTCAAAACTTTTGGCCACGACTGTATGTAATTATTGTGGAGAGGTCTGTCTGTCCGTCTACCTGTCGTAGTCGGTCCAGGGTGAGTATATTCTCCACAGCCAGGACACTGCGGAGGTACTTCTCTATGGCAGCCTCACTGTCCCCTGACTGGACATCCTGAACATCAACACTGGCTGCTAGTCTGGCCAGCATCTCTCTGTCCTCTGGACCCTGGACATCCTGGATGGGGGGAGAAACATCAATAATATACAGGTAACTGCCAAAATAATGCAGACACCTGAGAAAATGAGGGATACAAATGTACGGTATATTGAAAGCAGGTGCTTCCACAAAAAAAGGTGTGGTTCCTGAGTTAATTAAGCAATTAACATCCCATCATGCTTAGGGTCATATATAATAATGCCTGGCAGGCCATTATTTTAGATATCATGACTATGCCCCAATGCCCCCATTCACAGGGCAGGAGAAGTCACTGAATGGTTTGATGAGCATGAAAACGATGTAACCCATAACCCATGGCTGTCTCAGTCACCAGATCTTATGGGAGATTTTGAAGAGGCGCCCGAGACAGAGTTTTCCACCACCATCAACAGAACCCCAAAGGATGAAAGAATGGTGTTGCTTCCTTCCAATAGACTTCCAGACACTTGTAGAATCTACGCCACGGTGTAATGAAGCTGTTCTGGTTCGTGGTGGACCAACGCCCTTTAAGACACTTTATGATGGTGTTTCCTTTATTTTGACAGTTACCTGTATAAGATAATGTATCATAAATAATGTTTAATAGATAATGCACCGTTAGATAATGCATTGTCAATAATGTGTCATCGATAATGTGTCAGAGCCAAAGATTATAATGACAACTGTTAGTTCTGGACACCCATCTAAAGTGACAATATCACAGTGACCTCATCAACATGTGCCATAAATCATGAAAACAGACCTCGGCTAACTGGGTTTGGGCACCATTGAGATTGAAACGTTTCTGGGTGCCATGTTGGCACCAAAACATGATGTACTTTTTACTGTATTCTCCAGTTCTTTTTACTGTATTCTCCAGGTCTTTTTACTGTGTTCTGTTTACTGTATTCTCCAGGTCTTTTTACTGTATTCAAGGTATTTTTACTGTGTTCTGTTTACTGTATTCTCCAGGTCTTTTTACTGTATTCTCCAGGTCTTTTTACTCCTGCTTA